>NW_020897717.1:13307509-13478794 GCF_003984885.1 Neopelma chrysocephalum
AAGAGAGAAAGAGAGAAAGAGAGAAAGAGAGAAAGAGAGAAAGAGAAAGAGAGAAAGAGAGAAAGAAAGAAAGAAAGAAAAAGAAAGAAAGAGAAAGAGAAAGAAAGAGAAAGAAAGAGAAAGAAAGAGAAAGAAAGGAGAAAGAAAAAGAAAAAGAAAGAAAGAAAGAAAGAAAGAGAGAAAAAGAAAGAAAGAAAGAAAGAAAGAAAGAAAGAAAGAAAGAAAGAAAGAAAGAAAGAAAAAGAAAAAGAAAAAAATTTCTTTCATTACTGTTTACCCTGTTGCTTTTAAGGCAATCTCATCTCACACATCTTGAAAAAGATGCAAAGCGGCTGAAGGGAAATTGTTGTCTTAATCTTCAGCTAAAATATTTAATGGGGGAAAAAATACAGCTCTTTTAGGAGTGATTGCTGGTAACATCTCACTGAAATCTAAAGCAGATGGGTCTCAGTGAATAGTCCACCTCAAAAATACAAATTTATAATCATTTAGGCCTCAGGCAATGCTGGCTAGAAAATTTGTTGCAGGAGCTAACAGAAAATGTTGTGTTGCTCTGTGTAGGGAGGATAACTAAAAATAAAGTAATATCAAAGCTGAGACTACTGCGTCATGCTCTTTGGACATTGTTTTGATCTTTCAGTGCACTGGAAGTAAGGCTTATAAATTATAGATGTTATTGGGAAGGGCATGTAAATATCACAAGACAGAAACAGGTTATTAGAGAGAAAGCAAGGAACAAAAATTTGAGACAGCAGGGGGAAACCAGCAAAATCTGGCCTCAGCCACAACTGTGTATACAGAAAGGTTTTAATTGGAAGAAGTAGCTTTTTCTGTCAAATACAGTGCTATGTTGTCATTGACATTCCACCAACAAATACAAATGCATGAGTCAATGTTCTGAAAAACATACAGGACAGATTAATGTGTCATTATCTTCTACAGACCTCCAAATCATGCAAGTAATCAGAGGCAATGAGCTCTTGAACATCCCTCCCTAACACAGACTTCTCATTCAGCACTACAACTCTGATTTTAGGATCTTGTTTTGGAGGTGTCAAACTGCCAGAACTAAAATATATACCCGTATTTTTTAAATTATCAGCAAGAATTTCAACTATTTCCTGCCTCAAAGAGGTTAAATCTTGGCTAGATCTAGCAAATTACAAGGAAACACAAAATCAAAACAAAAAACAAGTGGTGACACTTTGATACGTGCAAGTGCTTTGACTATTCATTTTGGACATCACAAATGGACAGCCCAAAATGCTGATCTAACTCTACCTCCTACCATTTCACACAGATAAAGATATTTGACAGTGAGATGAAAAAAAGACACGTAAAATTATGAGCTATCATTATTTAGGAGCATTTTATTAAGTAACCTAGTAATGAAGATTCCACATTACAAAAAAAAAAAAAATTCAATAATTTTACACACCCTTGGCTTGAAGAGAGGTGAGCAACTGTACACTTGAAACAACATCAAAAACCCAAGCTGTAACACACAGCCAAGTGCAGGAGTTGTTAACTAATAATACAAATTTAAATCTAAAATAATAGATTGAAAAAAGAAACTAAATCTAGTACTAAATAAAGAGGATTGGAGTTTTCTGAAGATGCTAAGAAAGGAAAACAATAAAGAAACTGTGGAGCTATCTGTAATAATGAAGAAAATACAGTAGTAGTTAATAGATATTTTCCTGCTACCGAAATAGGTAAAAGAACATCTGTTCATATCATGTGATGATGAAATATGGTATCATATGGTGATGAAATACCTTGTGTTATAAAAATAACAGGCAAAGGTTAATGAAAGCTAAAGCGGATTCAAGTTTTAAAATAGTTGTTCAAAGAGTTGTTTAGATCACTGAAGCTGAATCTTTAAACCTTTGAATGTTGGGGAAGCTCCAGGAGAGGACAAGAACACGTATATTGTACTAAAAAGGCACAATTTTGACCAAGACATGGCTGGTGTGGGACTTCATAACAGAAGGTTTTCACCCTTCTGCAGTAGCTTGCCTTCTGGACCAAAGAATGACAACAATACCAATCCATGTGGCACTCACCAAGTGGCTCTCAACCTGGACAGCCATCAGATCTGCAGAAGCAGTAGCCAATAAGGGATCATTTCCAAACACAGGTGGGTTTCTGTAGGCTTCTGTACCAACCAATCCTCACCTGGTTTTATTTACTACTTTTCATCAGTTGCAGCACAAACAAAATCACTCTTGATCCAGGTTGAAAAATGACAGAGAGATCTGAAGACCAGCAAGGAAGGAGGACAGGCAGGGATGCTTGTTGGCCTGAATTGCTGGTGAGCCTAGAACAGGAAAACAGCTTCTGTTGTAGGAGAGGCTCCTGAGTGGCTCTGTATCCCTGAGGGAGTAACCCAGGCCGTGCTCACCAGGGAACCAGCAACTATTAAAAAAGGCTTATGCTGACAGCACTTATCAATCCTCTGTGACTTACTGTGATCAGTATAATTAAAGCATGCAAACAGGGGAATATCAAGAAGCCAAACAACCTCTCATTTGGCTCTGTTGCAACTACTGCTGTGCTCCATTCTGGTATCCACATGCCTAGAAAGCAGCTGAGAAACTGTAATGGGTTCAGTGAATAATGAAAATACTTAAAGAACGAAGAATGTACAGAACTCAGTCTGTTTCATCTATGGAAAAGACATTTTCTTCACAGTTTAATCACCAATTTCTGGCACCAGCTGCCATAACTGATGGCTCTTACATTCAGCAACCAAAAATCTAGCAGGAATCAATTGATGGAAGTTAAAGTAGGCAAATTCATCCTAGAAATAAAACACAAAGCAAGAGTGGAATGACTGATCATTTGGATTACATATCCCATACCTTGTGATGAATCTTCCCCCTCCCTCTCCAGGAATCTTAAATCAAGAAAAAAGAAAGAAAAAAGTAATCACCTGAAAGCTATGCTCCAGATCAGCTCTGAAGTGGACTTTGTGTTACAGTTAATTCTGGGGAATTGTTATGACCTTTGCAACACCAGAGCTAATCACTTGCATTCCTGTGTATTCTCCAAACAATTCTGCTTGTAACCCTGAACATCAAAAATGGAAATCAATATAGTTCCCCTTAATTACATACTTTTAATCCATTTTGAGGCTTCTGTGCTATCCTGTTACCTCATATGGATATATATTTGTACATCTGTTATGCTAATTGTTAAAGAGTAGTTTCTTGGAAGTAGCAGATATCAGCACTATAAGTCAATATTTGGCTCAACTCCATCTCAACAATGATATCTGAAAAGGCATGAAAAGAAAGAAATGAAAGAAAAAGGTGAATTCAGACACATCAAAAAATGGCCTTTCTACCCATCTTTGTTATGTTTTAAGAGCAAGTGGGGCAGATTTTTGAAAGAACAATGGGCTACTCCATCTGAAGACAAGAGGCAGCTGTGTGTCTAAGGTTCTTCAGAAGTGACACTTCAGTTGGACCATGCCATGAACATCAGCAGAGGTAGTCCCAGCACTCTCTGGGCTGCCCTGTCCTGCTTCCCCACGCCACTGTGCCATGAAGCTGGGTGCTTGTGGCAGCACTGCCACCCATTTCCCCAGCTCTCCCAGGTTTTAATTGCCAAAAAGGCTGCTGGCCACATTTCCATTGCTCCCAGTAAGAGTGTAACAGAACACCTAAACTGGTAGACCCATTTTGAGCTCTGAAACCCTCCCATTTTTCTTTGTGTTGGTATACGAAGCATAAAGAGGGAGACATCCGACTTTGATTGTGGATTTTCCCAGGAAAGTAATTTTTAAGACCAAAGATCTTTTGGTGACTGAGGAGCACATGAACAACAAAGTATACACCTGTTTGCCATAGCCTGGTCGCACTTAATTTACAATCCAGCAGATTAGGACGTCTCCTTTCCTCCAGAGGGAATCCAATCTGCCAAAGCTCATCACGACACGTGGCTTTATCACGACAGTCTGCCAAACTCAGGTCTGCTCCTTCAGTAAATCTCTTAGATTTGATACTTTAATTTCTTGGGTACCTGAAGGAGACCCTGAAGTTTACCTGAACCCAAAACACACTAAGTGCATTTCTGAGAGCTAAAGGCAAGCCCAGGGTTGCTGGGACTGATGATCTGCCAACTCCTCAGCTCTGAGGAGCCAAACTCTTGGCTCTCCAGACAGCTGAACTCATCCTCTTGCCCAATATCCATTTACTCACCCCCAAAGTGAACAGCAGTTCTGAGCAATGTACAGCGCAATCAGGATAACTTAGCATTCCAGCCAGGCAATGCCTAGATTCAGGTTAGAGTCAAGAACCAGAAAACACTCTAGAAGAAAATGACTGGGTGAGCATTCATCCTCTAAAAGTGTCACAAGGACATTGACAAGAACCAGAAAACACTCCAGAAGAAAATGCCTGGGTGAGCATTCATCCTCTAAAAGTGTCACAAGGGCATGGACAAGATTTGTCCATGGTAGACCCAAGTCCCAGCCACAGTTTGCCCCTCTTTGGGTCTGGTTCTCTGCTGAAATAACTCAGCTGAGCACTTATCTTTGAGTTGCTGCAGAAAATAGGAGACTAAAGCTACCATATAATTGTAATCAGTGAAAGGAATAAAAACTGTCAGGATTATTACTTGCCTCAAGAAGGATAATTGGAGATCTTAAAAATTGAGGCTTGGATGGCAGGAAAAATAATCTAGAAAATAAGACTCTGCTTTATTTCCATGTATTGAAGGGAAAGCAGTGTCTATAAAGGCTGCCTTTTAAAGAGGGGTGTGTTAACTGAAACACATATGACTCACTGCTGCCGTGGGTCACGTATGGACAGTGTGAATTCAAGGGCAGAGGTTTCACATACACACCTAGCTCACTGCACAAAAGACTCTTTGGACATTGAGAACAAAAGGGAAGGAACAGAGTGTATAGGTAATGTCTGATCTCTTCCTGCTCTATTAATTCGAGAGCGTACATTATGTTGATTTTGCTTAATGAAGTGCCTATATCTATTTTATGAGCCCATGTATGTTGTTTCCTCTTTCAGCATGTTGAATGCCTGCCATTCAATCAGTGGGAGGGATTTGCCATGATAGACCCAGAAGAATTTCTGTAGTCTGAAAAGGGAGAAGCTCAGGATTCCAATCCCCTTTTTATAGTGGTGCTTCTGCTCTTTTCAGATATGAGAAAGAGCTATATTATTTTCTAATGGACCTTGAGGCCCAATATTGCAAAAATCACCAGGAGCAGAACTCTCCTCCAAGATTTGTGGAGTCCTCCTTCCTGTTCTTGCTGCAAAATATCCATTGTATATCCTCTGATAGTTCAAGTGAATTAAGTGCCGTTTTGGACAAATAGCAAATACTGCAGTCAGCAAAAAAGATGAAGCGTGCATCTTTATTTAATGTCCTTTGAAACCAATGTAAAGCCTTACACTGACGTCAGTGAGCTTTCAGTCAGACTCATATCACTGTAAATGTAAATTCAAGCTTTGCAGTAGTAGAACTCATGTAATAAACCCCATTTTTGATGTATTGAACAGCGCAATCAGGCTCCCTTTTGATCATCCACAGCAATCTTCTTCTGTGGGTTTTAAGGCATGTTATGGAGGGAGGAAAGTATTGTCAGCCTCAATTTACAAGTGAGAAAGAAGAGGCAGGAGGAGACAAAGTGATTAGCAAGGCTGGCTAGTACGTCACTACCGAAATGAGAATATAGCACAGGCTTCCCGACACCAAAGTGGGCTCTTATTAGATGTCACACTGATAAGAGGATCTAGTTTGTTACTGAGATATCAAACCTTCCTCTTTATCTTTCTAGGCAGAGCTTTCAGAAGGAATGAGCTCCAAAAGCTTCTGACACAAATTCCAATCAATACAGAGGTTAAAAAAACACAACCAAGCAAGCAAAAAGAACCCCCCCAAAAGTGATTGAAAAAAATTAAATGGTGCAAAGTCCCTGTAAAAACCTTATGTGACCTCTGCAGGATTCAAAATCCAGCTCAGTCCACAGTGAAGTTTCATATGTGAGCCTTTCCTTTAATCAGCAAACGTTCATGGCAGCTATAATTTGGGTATTTCCTGGCTCATTTCTCCTCCTGGGGGTGGGCTCCCTGATGACACCTTCCATGATACACCATTGTCTCCCTTCTTCTTGAATGGGTCATCTCCATGCCTCATAGCATGTTCTCCCAAGAGGAGGTGGCCCCCCATTCCAGCCATCTAGGAATGCAGGGTAGCCATGGCTCCAGTTTCCACAGAGAGGTTAACTAAAAGTCTGAGGGGACAATAGCTCTGGGCACAGCCTTAGCCCTGCCCAGCTCCGGAGTCACCCATCCCCATGTTTATCTCCCCCAGCAGTTAGTAGCTGCTCTGTGGACTTGCCTGCGCGATGCACTACCCTTCGGGCACCATAAACCTGCCACTGGGCTATTCAGCTATGACACTGTGCTGCACCCCATCCTGGGAACTGCTCAGGGTCTGCTGGGGCCCTGCAAGCCCTCAAAGTGGAGGAGGGGAGAAGAAAATTTAGTTTCACAATTGAAATTTTTCATTGCTGTGGTCAGGTATAACACCATGTGCTGACCTTAAATGGTGCACCAGGTATGAAAAAGAGTAAAGCCTTTACGCCAATTTATGTTAGGTGAAGCAATCATATAATTATTCAGGTTTTGGTTTTTTTTAAATCAGATTCATTCAAATGAAGCACTTATCTAATATTTTACACATGATTTCCCCTGCTCAAAACCTACAGCACCATCTTGCACCACTGACAGTGATTTGCAAGTAGTTTGCTTTCCCTAAATTTCAACGAACAGCATGAAGATAGTAATATCAGATTGCCTGCCAGAAATCCTCATCATTTACACAGAGAAAAGCCTGATTAATTAATCAGTCTTTAAGCACAGAAGAGGAAAGGAAAGCAGAGATACACAGGCACTCCAAAAGAGACTCTGTAAGGAAATGCTATTTTTAATATAAAAGATTGGCTTGCAGTGCAGTGTTCAAAGTCAGAAGGACTTAAAAACTGTTTTCTATTTCTGTTAGCAGAGCAGTCACAGTCAGGAGAGCTGGAGCCCACTGTTGCTTGTGCATCAGCAGCAACTCTATTTATGTAAGCTGCCAAGCACTAATGTACACAAAATCACTGCGCGCACAGTTTGTAAACAGGCAGACAATGCTGTAGTGCCAGGAACACGCACATGCACATTCCCTGGCTCCTCTCTGAGACGAGTGGGAAATGCCATGCGCTGAACTACCTGAACTTTGCGTTCAGAGGCGCCTCCACAAGTCGAATCTAAAGCTGCCAGATAAATGTTCCCTCGGATGCGTCCGTGCACATTGGTGTGACGTCCTGTGGCAGGTTTAGTTAGGCTCAAGCGCTTGGTATTACCTATGTCTCCCTGCTGCAGCACCACAACTCCTGTCCTTCCCCCCTCTCCCAGCCCTGGGAGAACAGTGGCTGCCTCATCACCGTGTGCTGTGCTCAAGGCGGAATGAGGGGGGGGGGGTTTGCTTTAATCACCTCCTGGCTTAATATCTTTCTGTCTTTTCTTGTTTGGAAGCCAGTGTTGCACTCCTTTTATAATCTCCTGTGCTGGGGGATGCAAGCAGCACCCCAAGCCCTCCTGTTATTTTCTCCTGCTGCCCTGCAAGAGCCCAGCTTCTACCAGGGGACATGGGGTACTGCCATGCTGTTCACTGCTTATCACGTCATTTTTTAGTATTTCACACACAGATCCTGAAACAGCAGTGCATTTTTTTTTTGTGTCACAGGACATATACCACATTGCCAAGCTACTGCCACAGTCCCCTTGTCCCCAGCATTCTGTATTTCTCTAGAGTGCTGTTAAGTTTAAGCCTAAAATCCAGTCCATCCTCTAAGGTATTTCTCATTCCTCTAGAGGACCATAAGGAGTAGCTTTCCTCTGTGTCAGAGGAAAACATTCCTTTAGGTTTTTGAGCTCTGCCTTGCCCCAGAGGGTATCTCCGATTGCTCGGAGACCTGGCTAGCAGCTTCACTGGCACAAAACACATGAGGTCCTTTATGCAGATGGCATCTGAGATAACACTGGCTGGTTGGACCTAAGGAGGTCAACATCTTAAACTATTTTAAAAGAGGCTGTTGATATGCAGCCAGTGAACTGACAAAGTCCAGGAAGCCAGACTGTGTCCATTTCTCACTGGGTGGTGGTGATGGAGCCTGTTCACACCTCATGGATGAACAGTTTTTCCACTAAAATAAAAAATATAAAAGGCATCTCTATTTATTTGCAGGAGCACTTGCATAAGAACTGCCTGGAGCAATATTAGGACTGTGTCTCCAAAGAATTTACTAATCATGCATAAAATAGGTACGTCATTCCCCTGGGACTTGTTAAGAGGGCTGGGAGTAGACGGGGCTGAGGCTGCCCTTCTTCATGGCTAGGTGGGAAAGGGAGTTTTGCCTACTGGAAAGGCTTGGGAATCACTGCTGGAGTGGGCTGTGATTTAATGCTACGAAAAACTGTATCCCCTCAGTAAATGTACTTGGACTAGATTTTATGTAAGCAAACTCAGAAAAACCTTACTCACTCTTATGTCACTAATCCACGCACCTCATAATTTCCACAGGGTAGGGGGAGGAGAGGAAAATCATCACACTGCTGCTTGCCAGTCAAAACATAACATTGATTTCTCACTATTTGGATTTCATTAATTTTCTGCAAGACAACAGTAGAATATTTACTAATACACAGGAAGCCACGCACATACCCCTGTAGGCATTTATTCCCTTTGCTCATCAATAACTGCTATGTCTGACTAGATGTCTCTACACAGGCAGACGCAGAGGCATAGCTTTTTTTGACATGCTACATTTTAATCGTCATAATGAAATGAAAGTATGTCAGTGGCTGCTGTTAGGGACATCATCCCTCTAATTTCTGTATGGTTGAAGCTCAAACATTTTACAGATCAGTATATGTCTTAACATATTCTAGAAACAAGTCAGTCTCCCTCTTCATCCTTGTGCCTTCTCTGCTCTTGAAAAGATAGCACAGTCATTTTCTCCTCCGCTTTTCCATCCTTCCCTCTACCCACAAACACTTCAGAGTCATTGACTAATTCAGTCACTGCTTTCTCAGAACTGCCTCCTTACCCAATCCACTGTGAGAGCATACTTCTGAGCAAGAGTAAATACGAAAGAGTATCTTTGAGGAAGTAAGGGAGCCTTAATGCACAAAGTGTATGGTCCCTTGATCAGTAGGAACACACACACATCAAGCCCCAACACATGCATGATTAAGAGAGTCATACTTGGGGACTTGGTCAGCTTCCACTCCATGAAGAAATGGATGTGCTTTTATCACCCACTGGCAGCACCGAAAGAGTGTCTCTGCATAAGCAGAAAAAGCAAATTAATTAGTTGCTAAGACTTTTCCCAGGAACCACATTACCCTCAGATGTAATGATCTCATCTGCTTGTGGTTCTCCTTAATAGCTTCTGATTCTCTTGATCCTCTTTCCCTGGGAATGGTGTATTTTTCATATACAGGCACATAATTGTCAAGGTCAAATGGTAACATCCACTCTATTTGAAGTCATTGCTCCACAATTACACCATGTTATGAAAATGTGCCAGCACCCGCAAATCTGTCTTGTTCCTCCTTAATCAGGTCCTACAAGACTTCAGGACTACAAACAGCAAGAAGGAACTGAACAAACACATCCACCAGGCAAGCCAAAAGAGAAATATTTACCAAAAAGTTTCTAAGTGTTATCGCCCCAGGAAACTTTGGTACCAAGTAGGTTGTGGAAAGGAAAAGGTAATGTCCCGACCTTACTCTTCCATCACTTGGTGTTTGGTCGGAGAGTCTCCCTGCCTCTTCAGCCAGGAGCAGCCCCCCACCCAAACTTTGCTTTAGTGACCTCCCACACACGGAGATCCCTCCAATCAGCATCTGCCTCACCCACCCAGCAGTGGGAAACACCCATATCATCAGCCCTGACAGGTCCTGCTCACAGCAGCACTTTAACACCGTATGGACAGTGGCACATGAGGAGCCAGAAGCACCCTCAGGATTTCAGCTGGCAACAGCACAGCTCTGCTGTCACAAACAGCAGGATTTCCTCCCTCCAAGAAAAGGAGAAGAGGAGGATGAGCACTCCTCACTCTGTGTCACACTGTGTTGTAACCCTCCAGGAAAACACGGTATGAGCTTAGGAAAACTTCACCCTGCATATTTCCTGCTTTATGTCTCCACAAAGCAGGGGAAAATGTGGACACAAGATCATAAGAACCTGAAGGAAGATGATGACAAGTGCTCCCAGCTCTCCCTAGCCACAGCCATATTTTGGAAGAGAACAAGTCAGTTGGAGACCATCCTGAGGAAGCCAGCTCCTTGTTTTCTGGAAACAGGGCACTGATATATAAACAAAACCCCAAACCCAGACATCTGTGAGTAGTGCACACCTCTCTGACAGGTGTGTTTCACCACAGCTTTAGCTTTTGCCACTTCTAGCAATGAAGGCATCAAAACTGACACCAAGTTTCAAAAGCTTTAGCTGTGCTATGATTCGCACTTTCCTGCAATTATTATAATTTAATGATTTCTAATTGTTATATTTTGATTCTATTACACCTACTCAGATAAGACGGGTTTATGACAAGACTGTTCTTTACATCAGTGGATGGCTATTTAGTTTTATGTGACATCCAGCATTTTAAGAATTTTAATTCCCATTTAATTTCAGCTTTATTCCAAGTTCATGACATTTATAACGAAAGGCTGGATTCCTGTTTGCCTTTGGGGCTCTCAGTCTGTAGGCTGTGATAGCACAGTCCCCTGAGAGCAGAAGCAGCACAGGAGCCACATCTCACCATCGTTGTGTCACAAAGGTTCAAGGTCAGGAGTGTCTGCAAACTTGCCACAGGGACAAGAGTCTGAGCACATTGCAGCACAGATTTTGGTAACTCACCATTAGCACTTCATACATGCACAAAACGGTATCTCACTCTCCCTGACGATGTCTCTTTGCAGGGGAAAGCATTGGGAATGTCAGGATATCTTAGAAAAACTCACCGTTAGGAGGAACTAGAACATTTATCAAAGGATTTGGTGCTGGATGTGTCTCAGACTCAAGACTGTTTCCAAGTCAACTTTTAAGCTCTGTGTAACAATTCTATCAACCCATCATTTTCATTTACAACTGCCCAGTTCCACCCTTCCCAATCATTTAGAAAATGTTATTTCTTGAGCAATCTCAGTCATAACCTATGTCCTCTTAAACAAGTACCCCCTTCGGGATCAGCAGGGGACAGATGTGGAGAGAGGATCATGGCTCTGCTTATTATCCAGAAAGCCACTTATTCTTTAAATATCTTAAATTTGCTTCTTTTGAGATATTTAATTCAATGCTTTCTCACCCCAAATTTTATGCCACTAAGAAACACTATTCAGTCCTGCCTAGCAGCAATTACTACGGCCCCAGTTTGCTTCAGGATTTATGAAAAGGCTTCTATAGATTCTGGCAGCAGATTTGTTTGTTATTTTTATGGAATACTCATAGGCTGCAAGTGATCACTGTGGGCAAGAGTGTTACTGATAAAGAACTTCCTTCAGGTTGGCAGTAGCTCAGTTTCCCTGCCCGTGCACACAGACCAAGAACAGCAATGCCTTTAATTTGAAACTGTGAAGACCCAGCTGCCACTTATTAAATTTCTTACACACTAAAAAAAAAGAAAAAAAAAAGGCAAAAGCATATTTTAATGGAGGACTGCAAGTTCCAGCCTACAGCAGGGTTTTAGTGATGTTATTCACTACTGATACATTTCTCATATGCCACAGGTATGTCTCAGCTTTTGGAAACTACCTGGCTGGACTGGATCTAATAAAAGTGACCTGACAATACAGATGGACTTACCCTGTCACCCTTCTGCTGAGCCACATGGTTAGCATAAGCTACAGAGTTAACACTCAATACCAAATTAGTTTCTCAAGTAGAAACCATGCTGCCCATTAGGGAGAGAGGAGACCATAGGAACACGGTGCTTCAGAAATTGAATTTGTCAGGTCAGAGTAGCTTAGTAGTAAGGCATTTACTTCTTTCCAACTTAGAAGTTAATTTAAGATATTCATCGGAATTTCAAAACCCAGCATTGCTATCAGGATTGTAATGCAGTAAGTATATAAAAACCTCAACGCAATTAAGGTAAAAATGTTGTAAAGCATGTTAATAAAATAATTACATTAAATAATTATCTCCTTACTTGCATTCAAAAAGAAATCCCTTAAAAGCTTACTGAATAAGCTTGAAATAAAATTAGTCAATCAGCCAGCTAGTATGTGATTAGGAGGACAGAAGGCAGGCTGGCTAATTGTTTGTGGAGGGTTATTTCTGTGGCATTCAACTTCAGGGTCAGGTAAGGAGAAGATTATGAAGGAACAAAGCTGAGCAAACGCAAAATAGCATGAACTACCAGTAGCAGGAAAAATATGCTGTCAGTGGTTTGAGGTTGACCAAATTGTGAGTGTGACCAACAGTTGTCACCGTCTGTGGAGTCAGGGGCTATAAGCAAGTGGTAAAAAGCTGGTGCTAAACATGACAAGGCTTAAAAATCTGGGTTTAGAAGTAAACATTTTCAAATAAATACACAGATTTTGGCTTGACCTGCCAACATTAGTGAGTAATTTTAAAAGCATGGGTACAGAGAGGCAGACATATTTTGTAATAACTCCAATACCGTGATTTTGATAACTAGATTGGAATTTGAACTTTCACTGTTTTATTTTCTGGGTTAGAGTGGGGCTGATAAGGAAGAAAAAAAGGACCACCTTTTCTGAGAAATATTGCGTTCTGCCTGGAACAGGGTAATCAAGCAGTCCAAATATAAGAAGGGAGGATCTAACATAAAAAAAAAAGAAAAAGAAAAAGGTTATTTTCCGTATGAACTATCTCGAAGTTTCCATTTACAGAACATTTCCAGAACCTAGGGAGAGGAGTAAGAGGAACCAGGTCTGTGGAAAGGGCATCAAAGCTTCCAGCTCCCTGAAAGCTCCCTGAAAGCTTCAGGCAAGGCTTTTGAGATGAGCGGTTTGAGAGGGTTTCACCTTGCAGAAGCTTAGAAGCTTTGGGGACTTCAGTCCAAAGGCAGTAAAAGGAAAATAAGGTGTTTAAAAGCAGTTTACTCATCGGTCACCTGGACTTTTTTAGAGGGCATGGAGCTGTAGATGTAGAAGCACCAGACAATCTCTTGAGCTACATCACTTCCCACAACTGAGTCTCACTGGGGTGAAATACCATCTCTCTTTGAGAGCAGAGGGTGCCTGTGCCATCTCCAGGGGCTCACCAGCCTGACAGGTGGGACACCTCAGCCATAACCTCCATTTTCTTGTTTCTGAACTTGTGTCTGCTCCTCTTTGCCACGCAAATATTTGGACAAGTTCTAACTGGGGTCTTCAAGAAACCACATATATCTTTCCTGAGGCCACTGTTCAACATTCCTATGCAGAAAATGCCATGGCACAAAGACTCTATGTCTCTTACTTTCTTAAAAATTTACTCAAACTGCTAATTGCAAGGATGGTTTTGAGGAAATTACATCGTTAAATGCTGTGATCACAGGTTTGTAAAACTTTTGCTAGCACTGTTCAAAAATGCTATAAAATTCTACAAAATAATTCAGAGGAGGCAATCCTACTATCACCCAGGCAAAACCAAAACTGTGCAAACAAGACACAGAATTCTGAAATTTACATTTTAATGAAGAAATGTTGCCGGAAAAATATTTTATTATTTAAAGTAATACCTTTTACTTCATCAGTGGAATTATCTGTAGGAGATATAACAAATATCCCCGACAGCTGTCCTGCAAACAACATGCAGACACTTTAAAAAAAATAAGAGGCAAAATACCAACTAAAGAACACATATCTGAATTAATCAGATATTAAAATCTCTTTGAGGCATAATTTGCTTGCTTCTAACTCAGCCTTAGATGTAGGGTTCTCCACAGGATTATGGTTTCATCATAATTATGAACCATTTTGTTCTTTATGGCACATTTTCAGATGATTTTCTTACATTGTATTGCAGGTCTTTGTACCAGCTTTTACTGCTTGTTCTCTTTCATCGCAGAGAAACCAACTTTAACATGATGCTTTCTTCCTTTCACAATTCTCTTGACTACATTAAACGTCAAGCTTCCTTTAATTCAGCACTAATCATCCCTAGTGAATACCTAAACCCTTTTGCTGCATCTCTGAATGACCCAGGATAATTATACACAAAGGCACAGGGGTCATAGAGCTGAAAAGACAACAGGAACCTTTTTCTCCCAAGATGAATTAAATGCTCCAAATTATAAAAGCCATGTGTTGCCTGTATCTCTTGCCTGGTGCTCGGGCATACCTTGATTTCTTATTAGCATCTTGCAAAGGGAATAACATGCTTTCCCTCCAGCTCGGAACAAGCACGGCACTTCAGGCATGCGGCTTCGGCCCAGCTGAGCACGAGGAAAGCAGAGCTGAACAAGTCAACCCTAGACAATGTGAGGCCCTTGGCTTTCAAGCAAGCAAACTTGGATACTCCCTGCTTCTTGAACTGGTCTTTGGCAATTCAAAGCACTGTATTGACTTCAGTTGCATAACATAGTTTCACAAACTTATTAGTGTTCCTGATCTAATAATAAGCATTCCTATCCCGTTACAACATGCAGCACGTTAAGCGCTTTCAGGGTGAATCCAGAGAACTGCACCATGGTGGGAGTGGAAATAGATGATCTTTAAGGTCCCTTCCAACCCAAACCATTCTATGGTTTCTTGATTTTCTGCTTAGGCCACAACTTCTCTTGGAGGGCTTCCAACCTAACTTCTTCAATCCACACTTCCTGTGAGGAGACCCCTGAGATATAAGCAACTCCCTTCCCATATTCTACAGATGAGAATGCTGAGGATGAGAAGTAAGACCATACTTCAGCACATAAATACCTGCCTGCCCAGAAAGAGGACCAGAAACAAGCAATCCTCCCCTGACATAGCTGCAAGGTGAGATCTCAAGTAAGGGAGATCAGCCCCTGCTGTACACCCTGCACTGGCTGGTGGCCAGCCTCAGGTCAGGATGTCTTTCAGCGAAGGGCTGAAGGAGCTCACATCCCTCACAGTGTGAGCATAGCATTGCTACAGCCACATACCACCACTGGCAGCATGATTTGCTCTTGATATTGGCTTGGAGTTGACAGTTTCCAGGGCCCCCAGCTGGGCTGGACCCTTGCATAGAGATCCAACACTGAATGTCCAGCTCAAACAGATGCCTCGGGTCAATAGCAAAGAAGGAATGGCACTTCTTGAGACTACAAACTTAAACCTCCCATAAGTCCTTCTCTTACATTTTCAGAATATCAGCTGAAGGCTTTTGCCAGCATACATAGCTGAATGCTTCTAGTCTGAGTGAGTGCTCCAGAGGGGATCAGACAAACAAACATTAGGAAGGAAGAAAAGAAATACCCACGTAGAATATGTTGTAAGAAACTGTCATCTAGAAGGGAGGCTTCACTTCCCTCGAAGTCTGACAGGCTGAAGAGACTGAAGTAGTAGTTTGGGAAAGCCTGAAACTCTGGGGAGCCTCTGTAAGTCAATATTTATTTTAAGGTCTCTCATGTGCATAAGAATATGTCATTATTTTCTATAAGGAGAACTTCACCTTCACATTAAGACTGAATTCGGGGATATGTGTCTATTTGGACCCCCCTTTGGAACCACATAGTCTTGGTAGAACAAACACATTGCCAACACCTGCCCTCCAGGCAAGGCACAGTCACCATGCAAGCCCTGTCTGCCATTGACATGGACATTTTCCTTTCCCAGCCATAGCCCTACAAAGTCTGGTTTAGCAGCAGCATCACTGCAGAGTCCATACTGTGGGACGAACTGCATGAAAACAATACAAATAGGACATGGGAGCCTCTTTCTCTTTTTTCTCTCCCACCATAGCCAGGCTGGACCCTTCTCTTGCCTGAATTCGACCACAAGTGAAATCTTGGACTCACCTGGAAGAGCAGCAGCCACATTTCAGGATGTCAGCACATTGCTCTGGCATCATTAACAGATCTGGGTAGTGGAGGCTGTGCACCAGTGGTCCTGCTGGTGACCCAGGTGCCTGCCAGGCACCTCCACACCCTCACAGTGCTTCAAAGACTGTGAAGCAAACAAGACAGGCAGACAAAGCTCCTCTCTCACACACATTTACTATTTGGTATTATCCACTACATTCCTTATTGGAAGAAACACCATCATTTAACTACCTGCACTGATCCATTTAAAAGAAATGGTTCCTTTACAGATAACCAAAAAGTTTTGAGGAAAGTCAGAGCACTTCTTTCCAACAGCAACTTTATTTCATTTTAGATATGCATTCAGAAGATGAAGTCCTTTTTTGAGGTGAGCAATTGAACAGTTTCATTGCAAAAAAGGTCAAAGCGACACGATCTGACCTTATCAAAAGGTTTCTTTCCAATTATTTTCTAAACAAAAACCTCAGTAGAATTATGCATTCCACGCAATGCCTTGGTGTTAATGAAATTAATCATTTTCCGAATGAAAATTCAATTATTTTCATTTTCCTAATGAATAAAATCAAAACATCTTATCCCAAAAATTCTCATCAGTTAAAATTAAAAGAGAATTACCTAAGAATACAATGGCAATACAGCAAATCAGCTTCAGATGTGCCCAAAGGGGTGCTCAGCCTTGGCATGTACCCAGCATGGAAAATTTTAGCCCCAAATAGCTCAGGTTCAGTATAAGGAACTGAAACCTGAGCCTTCTTGTGATAAGTACAAGGAAACCACCGTGAGACTAACAGAGCCAGCAGGGTGATGACAAAGTGCCCTGCCCAAGTCCCCTACATGAGGAGACAGGATTTAACCTTCATGGCAAAAGGGCTGCAGGGAAGCCAAAATGGCTCTCCTGTGGGCAAAACTGCCAATGAGCTGGACATCCAACCTTGTATCCCAGCATTAGGACCCAACCAGCTTTCAGTCAGCTAGCTTCAGGCCCTTCCTGGGAAGCTGGGGATCCAAGAGGTTCTCAAACCCTCGGCACACAGTGATTCTGTTGCCTTCTACAGGTATCCAATCTCAACCCAACTCTCCCTGTGGCCCAGAGCAGGGACTAAGCTGGACTTTTGGCCACATAGAAACTCCCTGTCTATCTGGTCACTGTTTTCATCTCCCTGAAGCAGGCCAATATCATAAACAAAGGTATGAAGAAACACCAGTGGCTTGCTCCAGCCCAGTTCCCAGGACCCAGTTCTTTCTCTGGTCAGCGCTCATTGCAAGAGGTCCAGCTATCAGCTGCCAGAGCTGATATTCCCAATTCTCTACCACTTGGCAGAGAGCCATCAAAGATTGTCAGAGATTGCCCCTCAAACCCAGGTGAGGAGGGACTCTCATTTCCGTGCCCAATTTTCCCTGTGCGTGCTATCATCTGCTTCTTCACATCTCCCTTTCTTTTCAATAAAGTGGTTATGTCTTTTCCACCTCCAACCATTAAAAGCCTGATTTTTTTTTTCACCTTAAGGGTGAAAAAGGAAGCAAAGAGAAACACCATCTCCAGCTGAAACAGAAAGGAGAATTTTAATAAGCAAAACATCAATACTCTGTGAGCGAAGACCATGTGCCTGCAGTGCTACCAAAAGCACCTGGCAGACAGAAACATAGAATAGGAGAAGTTAAAGAAGGAAAAATACTATCATATACTTCCTTGGGATCTTAGAATGACCCAGAAATCCTTTTGCCCAGTTTCTCCATACATGACCCTTACTCTGACAGATTGCACCAAGTCATGGTTCCTCTGCTTTCTCATGTACAATGTGTGGTCATCCTAGTGAAAGCAAGGCAAAGGTAGCAGGAGTTTACTTTCTTGATTCCCCAGTGCTTTATCCAGCTACATCCCGCCCAGTCACCTCAGGATTTCAGCTGGGAGCACCATTAGGTTGAGCATATCCTGTACTGGACAGCTTGCAAGAAGCAGCTCTGTACAAGGTGGTCGGTGGAGAAGGGCTCAGTTCTACAGATGCCTGTCTTGAGACGGGCTGGTACTGTCCAACTAGACACAGCTGGCTGCCAGCATTCAGCCCACACATTCCCACCTCATCAGGGTGTGCTGTAAGATGCTGCTGTCTAACCCTGCAGTCTTCGGAGCCAATATGTTATGTACAATTAAAATGAAGAAAATAGTTGAGGTAAAAATTCCTGGCTTTCAACAAGCATTATTATCCTGTCCCCAAACCAAATCTCCTGTCTGCACAATACTTTGTGAGCTGCACACCACATGGGTGCAGAAGACTAGATGTCCCTTGAGCAGCCAAAGCAGTGGTACCATCACACCCGTGCTTGCCCTGCACTGTGGTCCCTGGTTTGCACAACCTTCCTCCCTCCTGAAACACCAGGTAGGCAGCACTCTGCATCCTGATGGACTCACTGCACAGCCTCTGCCATAAGCAGGAATGTTTCCTGACCTACTGTCAACCACTACTTTGCCTTTCTCGTGTGTAGTCCCTGACTTCAAGCTCCTACCTTGAAGATTTCAGGATGATTGCAACAGTACTGAGTGTTGTTAAAGACTCAGGTGGAGTTTTCAAGAGGATCTCACATGTATCTCAAGAGAAAATTTCTGCAAACCCAGCTTAGACTGAAGTCACTGATGACAGCAAGGAAACACAAACCTGGCTTTTTAACAGCACTCACTATAGTCTCTGGAAAAGCTTTGGGTAAGTGTTGAAGAAGAAAGGGGAAAAGAGTACGGAGAAGCAAAATAGCAGAGGCCCTTCACCGAACAGTGCTCTCTGAATTACATCCCTGTCGATAAAGCAGAGGTTGTAGCAGTGTAAAGCCATGCCAGCTATATTCAGGGGGGTGAGGGAATGCAACTCCCACCACACAGGTGCTTGTGCTACACAGGTGATGGTCATTGGCACAGGCAGCAGCCCCACCACCCTCTGAGTCACAGGAAATTCTGGTGTGATGGTTCACTGCTCACCAGTGGTGGTTAATGGTCAGACTTGATGATCTTAGAGGTCTTTCCCAACCTTAACAATTCTATGATACTATGACTGCCTGCACTGTAGTATCTGCCAAACCAGCACTCTTACTGAGCCTAAAATCAGGGTTTCACAGACATCCGGATATACCCTGGCAGCCTCCTGAAATGCTGCAAAACCCCTCATGCCCTGGGTCATCTCTGCCATGGATGGGCAGCCTGGCCAAACAGAAGTCCCTTCAGGGCTGTGCTGGAAGCTCATCTTTTCCAAATACGTCAAAAACAGAAGGCCAGGGCTGGATGCAGGTTTGCTGAGATCAGGGCTATTCTGGTGCAGACAGGCTATGTGCTGCTGATAGGGAGGATTAATGAGCCAGGCTGCTCATCCATTGCAATTAGAAACAACACTACAACTATTTTGGTGCCATTTCTCTGCAGAGTACTCAAACAGCTTACCAGCCCCTTCTGTATCTCCACATAATCGTGGCTTTGTTAAATATAGGATGGTAACAGCCACACATATGCAATACTGTACGTTTGGAGCTAAGGTGTGGAGGACCATTTGCTAATGCTCACACAGCAGACAAAGGGGTTTAGTGAATGGCACTAATAAGCCTTCAGTGTCACTTCATGGAAGCTAAAATTGCTCTGGCATTTTCAGTGCATAGAGGACAGCCGGACACAATGAGGACCTAATTTGCTCCGGCTGCAAGGAGAAGGGTCTCAGTGTCTGAAGCTGCAGCTAATCACCACATTTATCAGCAACCGGCTGAAGTTTTAAGAAATGGCTATGTGATGTTAGTAAAGCAAGAAGAATTCTAGTTCCTGGCTTCTGTTCCTTACTCTGACCAGTGACTGTGGACATGCCTCTCATCTACCCCAGCTGCAAAATGGAAGGGACAACACCCATCTAAGGGATGAGGTCTTGCCTCCTGCTTCCACGTTGTCTGCTATTTACAAGTGTGGGTGATACTTAGAGGCAGAGAGGATTGCCAAAGAAACCCAATCCTCTCTTATATCCAACGTACTATATACACACCCTATAGAGATTTAAACTGTTTATCAGCCTAGATTCCCTGACAAAGGTTATGTATTCATGACCTTGCAACCAAATCCTCAATACACATCAAGATTCAGAGTAGGAACTGACTGTCTTCAAACTTTCTGACATTTTTACTGATTCTTCATGGATTAGAGTTCAGCCAAGACAGCTAGAAGCAAGTACTCACCCAGCACACTAGAGTTTTCCTTCCAGGCACTGTTATAGATCCCAGCCAAGAAGAGCTAGGCCCAGAGAGGTTTCTCCATGAGTTGCTCTCCAGCTGGATTCCACACCATGACCTGATGGTCGCCGCAGCCCTCATCACTCAGGGAGCGCAGCTGAAAACCAAGGAGGGTTTGGAGAAGGGGCATAAAGCATCATTGTGCCCCTAGGCACCTCGCTTGGGGAACAAATCCCTGCAAGCTGCTATCAGTAACTGCATAAGTTTGGTCTCAAGTGTTGAGGTGTTAAAAGATAGAGTAAAGCATTTCAAGGCAGATGCACAACACTGTGTCAAAGCTGGATGCCTTGAAAAGAACTTTCAAATGGATGCTAGTAGGGCAAAGCTTGGTTCAGGACTGTCAAATCTTGTTCAGACCTCTGAAAACGTGAATGGCTCCAGGCAAGTTCCTCAGCCAGCTGCCAATATCTAATAGTTTTTCAGACCAGCATCCCCTTCCATCACCCCAATGAATTTTAACAAATGACCTGAACATGCTCTTGGGGAAGCCGCTGTCTATGCCTCTGACTAGACATTTTGTACCTGCATGTGTCCTGGACCAGAGAGAGATATTACAATCCAGCAGCTCTCTATTCAGAGCCCCTGCATCACAGATAAACCTTTGCCCATCCTTATAGCAACTTACTACTCTGCTCTACAATGTGATCTTCTTTAAAGCTCCACTGGTGTCTGCCAGAAGTGCAACTTGATATGAAACCCACAAGTGCCAGACAGCTCCTTCATCTCTCCATGACAAATAAATCTTCATGATAAATCCATGCTCTCCAATGTCACCTCTTATATATAGACAATCAAAAAAGCTAAGTTACAGAAGTGTGAAGACAAGGCATATGAGTCAAATTATATTTAACCTCTGGTTCAGTGGTTCTATCCATCAGAAATAGTTTGTTACATTTTTAACTTTACTCCCTGATTCACGTTAAGAATTTTTTTTAAGTATTTCTGGACTGCACTGAACTCTTCCCCTCCAAGATGCAGCCATTCTTATCCTCAGGAATAAACCTTTAGGTTATTTTTCCTCATCACTAAAATGAACTTAGCCCTGAGGCAGGAGCTCAGAGGCTCTCTGCTCAATCTGACAAACTCATATCTCAGCCTGGGAAGACACTGAACAGATGGGCATCTCATGGTGGAGGATTTAAGCCAGACTGGATCCAGCCAAATTCAACAGGACCTCAGACTGTTTCCAAAGCCAGGGACTGCATCTCTACATACTCCAGGATACATAAAGATGCAAAAAGCACATCAGTCACTGAGTAAATAGCAGGATTTCTGGCTGCACATTCGGTAAGTTCTGCTACGGCTCACGGCACACCTGGGCAGCACCAACTAGAGACTGACGTGGTGCTCAGCAAGGGATTGCAATATGCAATTTTGCCATCTCAACAGTGTCTCTTGTTCCTAGTAATGAGGCAGTTGCAAGATGGAATTGTTGCAAGAGGTCTTGGGCTCTGGGCTCCCTAGGAAAGATGCTGCCCGGATAACAACCAAATCAAACCATGAGCCCAGAGTCATTGGAAATATTCATCCTGCTGCAATATGCCTTAAAAATAACTGACTTTAAGTTGCTTTCCTCCAGTCTGAGGAACGACTGGAAAAAGTGCAGAAGACAGCTAAAGCAAGACAAGAAAGGAACCCGCTCCTCCAGCTCATGCTCCACTGGGACAAGGACCCAACAGAAGGAGTAGAGATAGCAGAGGAAAGAAACCCCTCAGCAAAAGGAGCACTGGACTGAGCAGAGGCATTAATACTGCATCCAGCAGTGAGAAGACGACAGGGGCTGGCAGCACCCAGGACCACTCCGGGGAACATGGCAGGGCTTGAACTTTGTTGCCAACAGCTGCACTCTTGTGGAGCAAAAAAAATGGCACCAATTATTGGTTACCGATCTCAAGCTGCCCTCAAACCACTTGAAACTGGCTCATCAGTAACCTCCTCTGTGATACCTACAGGAACAGCAGGCAAACAGGCCACAGGAAAGCAGATACCTGCTAATGAGACAGCCATCTCATTCCCTCTCTTTGATTACCTCCTAAACTCAGTCAAGAGATAGTATGCTTTATTTTTGTCTCCCCTACTGAATCAGCATCTTCAATTCCCAGAGGTTTTCCTGCTGCTGGTAGTACACGCACCAAGAGCCAGCTTCACCACGGCTAAGCAGGACTGGAGGCCAAAACACTCCCTCATTTGCTTGGCCCTTTCCCACAGCCCTTGTGGCTCCCAACTCACTCTCTTCAGCTGCTGCCTGTGCTTTTGAACACACCTCCCTACAGTGAGTCCTTGGCAGATCTTCTGACCATAAGGTACCAATGTGCTTCCCACAGGATTGTTTCAGCTCGGAACAATCCTAGCCTGTATCTGTCAAGTGTGTAGGGGAGGGACCTTTCATGCGTCTTTCCCCAAAAGATGTTGACACATTTGTGAAATGTAAAGCCACGGAAGCCTCAGAAAATCGTCTGCCAAGACAAAAAGGGGGATTCTGTTAGCCCTGGTGTGACCAAGAAGAATAAAGCATATGAGCTGCTTAGCACAGAAAGTTAAACAACCTCCTGACTTTGAAAGCCAAACCCTTAAAATTGGAATAGTTTTCAAGTTGGTTAAATTGAACATGTTTTGCCTTAATAGAGCTTCACAACAGGTCTTAACAGTCTCACACGCTGATAGGTCACCATTCGTAAAGAGAAAGTAAATTCACAACCAGAAGCAGCACTTGCTCCCACTGCCTTGCTTTGCAAGTTGGATCTCAGGGACCCACTCACAGGAACTGGATCTCGAGGGCAATATTCCCAGAAACAAGCACTCAGGAGAGAAATGGAAAATAAGTTACAAAGGAACCAATTTTCCAGGACCGTGTCTATTTTAGCGCACTTCACACACAAGCGCACAATGCTGACGCTAAGCAGGGAAAAGCAGGTCCTGTCCTCACCAACACCCACGTGCACAACAAAGGCTACTCAATGATTTTCCCATTTCTTTTTAGCCGTGCCTCATCTTGGAGCAGCTGAGGGGGGTGTTGCAGGCAGCAGTAAGAGCAGGGGATGGGTGATCAAGCCTCAATTCTGATCTCAAAGTCAGAAATAACCTTTCTGGATGTTCCTGTGCCAAAGTAACACCAGCGTCTGCTTAAACCCCCTCACAACTGTGGCCCCCACCCCTTCAGCCTTGCTCTCTCCCAGAAATGAGGGAGCTCCAGCCCCTGAAAAGGGAATGGGTCTGCACAAAGGAGGGTTTTGATCAGCCTGTCTCTGCTATCAACAGACCCATAGCAAACTCCGCTCACTCACAGCCTTGCATTGTCCTGCCCCATCATTTCCAAGATCATCACACTGGAGAACAAAATCAGGCACTGCTTCTCACCGAGACAAGCACACAGGCTGACAGGATTCCTGCAGCACAAACTCCAACTCCACATCCATGCATACAGCAGCAGCTGCACTGCTCAGCCTTACTGAGGCAAACACTTTGGATCCCCTGCTGCCAGTAGTTTACTCAAGGCTGCGAGGCCTGCTCACTGGCTTAAGTAAAAACTAAACACAAGTACTTACATGGCTGCAAACTTCATCCTAAACCATGGGAGCATGTGGTGGGCAAGGCTGAACCAGAGAGGATGCTATGAGTCATGTTGGTGCAGCATACCCTTCCTCCCTCTCGAGATGTTCATAACAGGCCATTTAGAACAGGAACAAGGGAAGCAGTAACATGGAAGATCGATTTTGAATCAAGTCCTCCTTCCCTTCATGCTGAGTCCCAGGCAGGCAGCTCGCATGCTCCCCTTGCTGAATAACCTGTTTCCCCAGCAGAGAATTGGCACTATTACACCGCATTTATGGCCACAAACACAGGCTGCAAGGGCCAACTTTTGAGCCAGCCCTCGGCCCTACTGCAGCTGCTTTTGCTTCTCTGACAAGAGACAAAGAGGTTTACTAACCTCCTCCCGCCTATCAAACAACTGGCACCTGCAGTTCATGGAGAACAGCTGGAAGAGGTTGGGCCCAAACACAAGGAAAGTGGGGAAGGAAGGGAGCAGAGCATCTTTGCTAAGGAACCTCCTTCTTTCCCAAAGCAAAAGGCTCCCAACCAGCAACGGTACCTTCTCTGTCCAGCCACTCTCTCCTTAGCCCCAGGAGTGGTCACAGTCCACGAGGTTTTGCTCCTGAGGGCGTTTTTAGCCAAAAGACCAATAATGATCATATAAAAGAAAAAAAAAATTTTAAAAAATCAACTCCAGTAGAAAAATAATTTAATAAAGGGATAAGTTTCAAGAAAATATCTGTATAGTAACAACATTTTAAGTAAAATGTCCACAAAAATATACATGTCTACTGTGATTATACATTAAGTTTTCCAACAGGTCCTGTTTCACACTTGGTTCAGTCCATCTAGGAAAAGCCTTACTGCTAGCAGACTTCCTGGGATAGATCAGTTTGCACAACAGAATCATATGATAAATGTTTTCTAACTCATTTTAGGCTCGTACAAATAAACTTTGGAGTTCGTAACAGTCCAGAAGAGATCAGGTTATACCGTATCATTAAAAATTTTTAAAAAAAGTAAATACAAACAAAGAAAGCAAAAGTCAGCCACCCAAGGGACACTGTCAGGCAGAAACAGCAGCCTACAATACACACCACACAACACTGACACAGCTGGAAAAGCAGGGGGATGAAGGGACGATGGGCAAGAAGGAGGGAAAAATTCCAGGAAGAGGATTCCTAGGAATTGTGGAACTGCTAAACGAGGGGGCTATAGAGAGGCAGGGGAAAAGCACACACGTGACCAACATTTCTAGAAACCAGACAATTTTTTAACATAGAAGATAAGCTAATTACAGGAATATGGAAAGGAATCAGTGGAGAATGTTTATTTCTTATTTTTCCAAATGGCTACTGAGCTGTAGAAATAACAGGTCTGTCCCAAAGAGCCCTCACCAATAGTGCCAATTCAGCCAAACAGAAGAGAAAAATCCGGTTACAGAAATCGAAAGATGCAAGAGTACAGTAAAAAGTAAAGAAAACATGTTCCACCAGCAGAGGACAGGAACGAAACACTAAAGAGGAGATGCCAAACAAGAGATACCAATTTTGTCAAAGGAGATGTACAATGCCACAAAAAATAAACCAAAAGGAACAAAACAAAAACCCCACCCCATAGAAAATGGAAAATTGCTAAAGAAATAAAAGGACACACATTTTCCAAAAGATTTTTTCTTTTATAATCAAATTTTTTTACATAGACAACTGAACACACCAATATTTTGTGCGAAAAATATTTTTAAATAAACTTCTCGATTTTTGTACATTCTGATATACATATGTAACAAGGTTTATGGCACTGTAACCAGGATCAAAATCATATAAAGGAACGAAATAATTGCTCTCATTTATCCTTTCTGAACCAAGCTGGCTGCTGTTGCACTATTAGACTAAAAATTATTATTAGTGGGCAGCCAACTCTAATTGGTTTGAACACTCAAATCAAAGCCCAAATTATTATTGCACAAGAAGCCAGTGAAGGCATATGGCATAGAATGATCGAAGTCCCTTACTGTTAAAACCTTACACCCCAAAATAGAAAAATAGAACTGGAACATGAAACACGCCAAATAAACTTTTTTTCTTCTTTAGTTTGAGTCAGGAGTGTGAAAAGTGCCTTGCAGACTTTTTAAGCTGCTCTGATTTCCTTTGCATTGGTGAGCATTTTGCTAGGTTATCTTTAGCAAAGCCTTTGCAGAATGAAGGCCCTTATGTTTCAGGGAGGGTTTTTTCTGCTTTGTTTTGGCTGTTTGTGTTTTGTCTTCAACTTAGGTTTCTTCAGTCTATGAACCTGCACAGACTACTTAGCCATAAACTCTACAAGTAGCTGGAGAGGTGGGAAAAATAAAAATTAAAAGAAAAAAAGCCCAATATTTCTTCTTCTTCTTCTTCTTCTTCTTCTTGTTTTGATTTTAAAAAGTACTCCGTTTGCTCTGAAGCCTCCCTGCTCTGCCGGTGTCTGAGAAGGAAATCACAACAGCATCCCAAACCCAGCAAAGTTCTTGGATCTTTTAAAAACCTTTCCTTACAAAAAAGGTTTTTATTCACAAAAAGTTCGCCACAAAACTCCCCTTGAAAGCTAAAAAGAAAAACCCACAAGCCACCCATCACTGCCCCGAATCAGGTGAAGAATAGGTTAACCCCTTCATTGACCGCCACCTCACAGCTTTGCCGTCACACGACAGTCTCTACGCCGATCAACTTTGGTGTGAGGATTCGTGGTGTGACGCCGTTGTTTAGATCTTCTTCGAACTCCAGTAACTGCCCCATAAAGTTAAGGTTAGGGGAAATGATTGGTCGTTTGCCTTTTACAAATTTATAGGCATCCGTCATGGTCATGCGTGTGTGCTTCATTAAGTAAGCGATAACTATGGTGGCAGATCGGGAGACACCAGCTTGGCAGTGGATGAGGAGACCTTTCCCACACTGATGAGCTTCCTCTAGAAACAAGAAAGACAGAAGAAAGTAAGATTTTTGCCAGTTCATAAATTAGAACAAGCTCAGTGCAATTAAGAGTAACTTAATGTGAAAAGTCCCTTGATTTGATTACAAGCACAGCAGCATTTCCTCCCCCCTCCCTCCAGCCCATCTTCCTCCAACGTTTTAGAGTTACTGCACGTGAAACTGCCAGTCCACTCTGACACTGAAAATCCTCATGTCCAAATCCTTATCTCTTTATTAGATGAACCACACAGCGAGAGCTGCTGCTGCACTGCTCACGCCGGTGCCAGGGAGCATTTATTTGGGAGGTCGAGGCCCATGATGAAGCATCAGGCTCCATTTCCACCTCTGCCGCTGCATTACATTGGCATCTCAACCTCCCTGTCTTTCAAAGTAGGGCACCACCTTTTTAACAAACAGGTATTTTCAGATTCAGTTCATAACAATATATCTGTTTCAAAGCCCTGTTCTTGGAAGATTTTACAAAGCTACTCTTGAAATGAGCTTCAATGGGGCACTCTGCTGTGTTGCCTCCACAAAAGCAGGAGCTGGATAACACACAGACACACGCTCTCCACCGAGATACACCACTTAGACGGAGGCAACCCGGGCATGATCTAGGAAGGACAGAGTCCTTGTAACCACCACTTAACAGGACATGAGAAAGAGGAGTCACTACCATACCACCCTCATCTCCCATAGCTTGCTTTTAAAACAGGAGATAAAACTTTCAAGATGTGACCCTTCAATCTACTTCTTTTGTTTTAATCCACAGGACGAGTGTGAATTTGGTTTGCAAGTTTTGGCATCAATCCAACCCCACCAAAAGTACAGTTCATCCCACCCCACATGTTCAACCTGTACTGTGAAAGCATAAATGAAGCCAACTTCCCTCTAGACATTTTTGGCAGTTAGTATTTCAGAAAGCTGAAACTCTCTAATGTATTTTGACACACTTTCACAGAGAGTTTCTGATGATTTCACTTCCTATGGCTTTAGTCTTAGCTAAACCTGGGGTCGGTTGTGGTTTTTTTAAGACATATTTAAAGAAACATAGGCCAACAATCTGCTGTTTAAACATTTCCAAATCTTCTCAAATGCAATTTAAAGTTTACCCAGAGGAAGGGAAAGCTTTGACTAGTTATTTCCCCAGCTGGCTAAATTTGCTATGGAGAAAAACTCTCAGTGGAGAAATATTTGTTTATTAAAAACGAAGACAGACCCCCAAGCCGTAATTATTAAAAAGGAAAGTAAAATGGGTTTTGAAATACTTTCTAAACCTTTTCAGAGCAAAGCTGCTTTCTCTGCCCTTGGTAAGGTCACAAACCAAACACTATCTTTCAGTGGCTTTGAGAGCTCTAATCCTTCAGCTCATAGGAATGCTGGGTGCAGAAATCTCCATCTTACTCCCAAAGGACCTCAGTAGAGCTTTGCAGTCTCTTTACGTAAGCTTAGCCTACTGCATCTCCCCATCTTGTTGAACTCAAAATTTAAGGTTTTATGGGATTTCTTGGCACAGCTTTTTTCCCAGAGGATCAAAGCTAGGTTCCCTCTCCCCTACTCCTCACCCAAAACAGGGTGTCCACCTTCCCATGCACATCATAGTCAGCAGCTTGGGGAGCTGGCAGCACTACTGATAGAGCTGGGGCTGGGTTAGGAACACTGGGGAAAATTTGGTTTTAAAGAGAGGTTCTTTGGTCCTTCACATTGTAGAGGACAAGGGCTCCCACTAGAAGCTCCCAGTGGTAAGACTCAGGCTTTAATGCTGCTCTCCATCTGAACTGCAGCATAATCAGTGATTTCTCTGTTCACCTTCACTAAAGTAGCACAGCTACAGGCCACACACGTCAGCACACCACGGTCCCCTGCCAACCCAAACACGGCCAGGGGAGGCTCACGAGCCATCTGCTTCAGAGCTGTCTGCCCTGCCCAGGCACACAGCAGGGGCAGAAGGGCTCAGGAAAACATGCTGAGTTTGGACCTCCAGTCCTGGGACCCAGTCCCACAACTGGGCCCCAATCCTTGATGAGCCTGGGAGCACCTCCACAGAGCCAGCACAAACAGGCTTGAGTTTCAAGAGCCATGAACCCACCCCCTGACTCAAAGACCATAAACACTGATGGTCTGAGGGCAGGGAGGAACACGGCTCTGCATCCACTTCAGTATGGGGTCAGTCAGGGGTCTAGCTGTGATGCAGCACAGAAACACACTTCCCTTGTCTAGTCCTCCACTGTCAAGCCTGAAGTACTGACAAAGAGATTAGCCCAGCCTCAGCAAAAAAAAGTAAAATTATATATCAGTGGTCCCACCAGCATATTTCAGAAAACCTCTCAGGGCACATACTTCTGCTGGAGCAGCACAGGTGGACATTCACTATGCCACAAAAGCGGTGTCCACAAAGAGGGGCAAGATGTGGTCCTCAAAAGCTTTTGGTATCACATCCTGAAGCCCTCGCTTAAAGTGGCCATCTGGCTTTAGCCTAGCTGACCAACCAGAGCTGAGTGTGGCCCTAAACTTGGCTGAAGGCTGTCCTGGGTTGATCTAGCAAGGTTCAGAATAACGTGGGCAATGTTGCTGGGTCATTTCCTCAGCAACTTCTGCAACAAGCTGCATGTCTCTGGTGAACTCTCTCACACAGCCTACAGGATTTAGGAGCTTATTAATGCAAGTTTCCATCACTATCCACTCAACCACACATACACTTTGAAGCTATAAATCTAATTGTGGAACAAGCAAAGTGTGAAAGTTTGTCAGACAGTTTTCTCATTAAGTTAGGAAAGACTGAGCCATCATTGAGAATAGTTACTATGAAAAATTGGCTGTAAGGCACTGTGGAAACTGGGAATGCAAAGGAATCAAGAATAGGGGATGACAAAAGTCTCAATTTTCTCGGGTTTCCTGAATTTAAAGCCTGGAGGTAGGAGTCAGTATCAATGCATAAAAATTGTAACCCGAGGCTACTTAACTGGATACACCAGAGATGAGAAAGAAAAGACATATGAGTTGCTCAGCATTTCTGACAACCTAAACAAAAGTAAATATGGCCTTATTCAGCCTTCGGAGTAGTTGGAGAAGCATAAAATTCACTCTAAATTCTTACAACAGGTAAAAATAAAAAAACCCCAAAACAAACAGGAGTATTTCCAGTCAAGGGTAATTACCGATGAACTCAAAAGCCTCTTCAAAATACTGCCTGAGATTCTGCTTGTTGCTGTCAGTGGCCGGGAGCCGCTTGTAGTTGAACATGCCTTTCTCGTAATGGTACAGGGGCAGGTGGGTGGTCACATTAATTACGTAGCCTATGTTCATCCTCTGCATTTTCTCCAAGTCCTGAGCATCATGCTCATTTCCGAGGAAGAGGAAGGGCAGGATGGGGGTGAGCTCAGCGTTCTCGATGTCTGGCGTGGTGGGGATGGACTGAGGTAGCATGGGGGGCACAGCGGAGGCACCGCCCCCTCCTCCCCCCTCCGGGCACTCTTGCAGCTGGAGGGAGTTATCGCAGAGGTTTTCGTGGTTCTGCTTGAAACCGCTGAGTCCTCCTGGGAAGAGAGACCAAGCAGATATTTTGGTTAGATACCCCAAGGTGGCAACGCTTTGGATCCACCTTTCTTCAGAGCACATGCTGGGACCACCAGGACTGGAGCTGGCTCTACTGTCCCCACTACCACTGTCACAGTGACCAATGCTGTGCCGTCAGCAGCAAGGGTAGCACAAATCAGCAGCAGGCATTGTCCTCCCCTCTGCGAGGCACACGGTGCCAAGGAACAGGCTCACAGACAAACACGCCTCTGTGCAACATCAGTGTGCTGCGGCTGCCTCACCTACCAGCCTGTGAGAGAAGGAAGGTATTTTTTCAAGGAGAACATCACCAAAACTAGGGGCAAATGGCCTATTAGCACACTAAAGCAGAGGAGCAAGCCAGCTGGGACAGTCTTAGCTTTACCTGTCCACAGCAGATTTGCCTGTGGGAGCAAACCCTGCAGGGCATCCCCCCATCCAACACCTCTGAGGATGGGTGCAGCTCACCCCGGCATCGCTCCAGGGAACAGTACGTACACATTTGTGCACTCGAACAAAAGAAAACCACTCCTTGTAACCTAACAGAGGCTGAGGTGCTTGCTTAACATGTGGCAAACAGCTCTCCTTTTGCTGCCCCGGCTGCATGAAAATATCTAGCAAGAGCTATTTTTAGGACATTAATATGGATTGGAAAATGAATCTGAGGGGGGAGGGAGAAGTCACTTTTTCAACTCATGCCTCCTCTGACTCTATTGCATGCCTTGCTGGCTTTTTCAAGCACCATCTCCCTCCCCCTCCATTTTTCTTTTTTTTTTTTTTTTTTTGAGGAGGGCAGCTTTGCAGAGCTGGAGCAAGCAAAGGGAACCTTCTTTCTACACCTCATTCGGGAATGACATCAGCCCCAGGCTCCCCACCTGCCTGGTTTCCATAGCAATTACACAAAGCACACAATGACATCAGCTGGCATGACATCAGCTCTTTGAGTGCAAACAATACAAGAACTACTACTTTGTGCGAGGCCTTTGGTAGGAGGCAGTGGCGTTCCTGGGAGCCGCTGATGTAATGCTAACAGGTGGCTCCTCCGAAAGAAAAAGGCGGAAAGAGGAGGAATGCAGTGATACATCCCCCCCCACCTCGCCCGCAAAAGCGCACGTTGCTGTTGTACCAGGACACTTGAAGTCATGCTCCGCACTGAGAGGAGCCAAGTGTTCAGACTCAATTGCACTTTGTTAACTGCAAGCCAAAAAAAACCCAGGAGGGGGGAGAGCTACCCTGAAGTTACTAGAAAGAGCTACACTAGCCAAAATAAATGCTGAATGTCACCATCCCAATAATGTTATTTAAACAGAAAAATAACATAAAATAAAAAAAATAAAAGAGAGGCTATTTGTCTTTTCTGTGCTCTTTCACAGTGATCTAGCGAAGGTTTAAAACAAAGAAAAACATGCTGTCACTCAGGCTTTGGATCAGACACAGCAAAGGGCTCCAATGCCTACATTTTGAGTGCTGGAATTCAAATGTCTGTGACATACCTGCCCATAGGGTGGTACTCAGCCAGGGCCATTTCAGTGCCCTATTCTGTACTCTATGGGCACAAGGCACCCAGACTAGGCTACAACTGTCTGAGCCCCTCTAAACATCCAGACTCCTGTTCTTCACATTCCGCTAGTAACTCATTTTCCCAGAAATCCTTGAAATGTCTACAAAATGTAGAGTATTTCCTCTTCCCTTGAAAGTGTGCTTGTCTTCAGCTGTTTCTGCTGTTTACAGGACACAGAGCACACAGTTTTGCCTTAAGGATCTGTACTCTCAAAATTGTTACAACGGGGGATCAGGGGAGAAAGAAGAAGCAAGGACAAAAATCTGCGCTCAACTGCCAACTGCACCACATGGCCTCAACGGGGTCTGAAAAGTCTTCTTAATCCACTTAAGAAAACAAACAAGACAACGGTCTCCAAGCTGAAGATGTTTGAAGTCTCATCCAAACCAACATCCCCAGCCTAGAGTCTGGGCTAAAGGCTAAGCCCTAACCCACATTCCCATCCTTCTACGTAGGCAAGCAGTCCATTCAGCTTCAATAGTGCCATTTGAACAGTAACTGGAGCATGCTGGGATTCTCAGGAAAACCCCTGAAAAAGTTGCTTTAGTGGCCCAGAGCTAATGCTCATTTTCCACCTCTCCTGCAGGCTTTAGGGAATAGGTGGCTGGAGGTAGGATCCCATTGTTTCATCCCTCAGGTGGAGACACACTGATGGTGTGGCAGACACCATCCTGTTTCACCAGCTGCCTTGTAAGATACAGCACAGCTGGAGAGTCTAAAGCAAGTTCTTTCCTCACCACCCATGTCCTACTCTCAGGTCCTCTGCCTGCCCCACTGGCCAGAAGACACTATTACTCCTGCTACCAACTCTTCCTCACTGTGAGCTTTGGTCCAGCAAATGACATGGAGGAGAGGACAAGAGACCATTACATTGTGCAGGGCTCCTCTGTTATCACTGCACTCAGAAGAAATCAAGAGGTGTAGGGCAATCCCCACCACTCCAGCAGCAGCATCAGGACAAAGGATGGGAAGGAGACCCCAAATACAGCATGTGGAAGATGCCCAAACAAGTGGAGAAGCTAAATATATAATAGCTTCACCCACAATTTCTTTCCAGGCATTTGCCAGTGATCACTATTCCTAATGTCAGGCCACATCCCCCATTCCCCTTGTTCACCTCCTCATATGGGTGGGGAGTTAAAAAGTTAGTTCAAGGAATATTTAAAGTACTATACCCAAGCAACTCTCAGAGCAAATGTCCCTGAAAGAACACATTACTGGGGAGAGGATTACTAACCTGAACTGGCTCAGACACGTGAACAAGCGAAGATTGCACAAGAACACTGGTATTCAGAAAGAAGGCAGCAAGATGCAGTCATGGAGAGAAACTGAATCCTACGCCAACAGCAGGAGCTGAGCTTGGATCTGCACTGCCACATGAGTCCTGCAGGTCCCAAAACAGGATCCAGACACCTCATGAGTGCTGTTCCACTCTCACCACACACAATCCTCGTACCTAGCTGATTTATGAGGTACTACTGTAATTTAAGCGGAGCTCACACACGCATAATACTTAGTTTTTCTAAAGTTTATGAGATTACTTCCTGAAGCAGGTCCAAGTAAAGTTAATTATGAGCAGTCAGAAAGAGTAAAAGAGGGATAGACTTAACACATGAAGGTAAATACAATGTACAGGCTATTCAAATGCATCTGTATTCCTTTGTCAAGAAGCTGCTATTTCAGCACTTAAAGACTTCATGTAAAAGGGGTAGAGGAGTTGGGAGAGGAGGCCAACACATAGTTCCTGGTCTAAGAGTTGATTAATTCAACTCAGTAAAGTCTAAGACGTATCACTACTACTGACCACAACTCCAGATAACAAGGAAGCTCAAGGCATGGATGCAGAGACTCCACTCGTGGTTGTAACAAAAGCTGTTTTGTGGCTGACACTGCCCAAGCCTTCCCTACCCTGGGGCATGAAGGAAGCATTATACAGGGCAGTAACAGCGCCTGTGGCCAAGAGGCACAGCCTAGCAGAAGCTTCTCACTAGCACAGAGATAAGCTATATTTTAAAAGCAGCTTTTCAGATGGTGCAAAAAGCCTTCATCATATAGGGGAAGCCTAAGTAAAGAGGCAGTATAATAATATATCCACCATGAAAGTCCATCAGCATGCAAGGCAGTGCTGTTTGAACCACAGCCACGGAGCCTAGACTCAGATGTGCAGCTACCTTCAGTGACAAACCAAAATGCCAGCAGCCAGATAAGCCACCAATGTTCACTTCAACACAATGTCACGCTCGTAGCCTGTCTCTTCTGCCTTTAAACACACCACACAGCTGTAATAACCAAAGTACAGCAAAAAGCCTGAACTGCTCAGTCAGTTTGATGCAGCCCACACGTGGGTGCAGAGAACATCCCAAGTGCTTTTGTGCACTCTCTGTGCCAAAATGGCAGCTGGATAGGCGTTTAGAGGGGCTGAACCTACCAATATCCAAACAAAGATGGATATACAAGGATGCTCGGCACTCTGGGGAACCCAAAGTATTTCTTGCATAAGGAAATGAACCAATGAAGCAGGACCCTTCCTGGCAGATGGCCTTGCCTGGTATCCAGCAGGACACAATATAGGACTGAGAGCTCTTGCTCACCACTGATACAAAAACCAGGTATTTTTGCAATTATAACTGCATGTCATCTTCCAGCATCCTACCCTGCCAGAACAGTTAGTGAGTGACAACAGACTTTCGATTGTCTGAGACTTCAAAACTTTTAGGAAGTTTCAAGTCAGCACCGGACGTGCTCCAGCTACTCACACTTGCTTGTTCGAGTTCTTCGCAGCCATCGGCCCATAAACATCTTGCTTAATGCTCCTCAAACTCCCCCGCTGAGCAGCACCCGGGCAGCAGCTGCACACAGATTTCCCAGCCCCAAAGCCATCCAGGAGCCCAAGGCTTGCACCAGCACTACGAGACCAGGTGAGCGGCTGGACAGGAGCCAAAGCAGCTCTGAACAAATAAAAAAAGACAAGCAGCATGGTGCTTGCATAAAAATCATGCTAAACACAGTGTCTGTCATTTGCCATCAGAAGAGGGCAAATACAATGCAGAGGAGGCACAAAAGGTAGAGCAGGAACTAGGCAATCAGCTTTTATGAGGGACTGTAACCCTGCAATAGAACCATCTTTGAAGAAAGCAAGAAAAACAAACCTTACCTGTACACATTTATAAAAAAGGATTGGTTGGTTGGGGGTTTGCTTATTTGGGTTGTTTTTGTTGTAGTTGTTTTGTTGTAGGTTTTTAGCTTGGGGTTTTGTTGTTTGTTTTTTGAGAAGATTGAGAATTAAGTACAAGGAGTACAGTAACACCTGCCCTCCTCCTCTGTCTCTCCTTTGGCACCTCCTTCTGCCACCACTGCTGCTCTTTAGCTGTGTGACTATATGCAAACTAGGATGTGGGTTTACAATATGCTTTGGGAGATTTGCAATATGTTTCCTATCTGGAAATGGGCTCTTACCCCACAGTCAAGGGAGTAAACGACCTTGTTCCCTCTGCAGTGAGAGAGCTTAGAGGGAGGCAGCTACAATGAAATGCCCTCACAATAAAGCAACACCTTTGCATTACCTCATCGCTGTGGACATACTTTGTTCTGAGCGTGGCAGGTACTGGGTGTTCCTGCTACAACTGCAAACAGGAACATACTTTTATACATGACAGACTGCAGATGTGGGAGCCACATTTAGACAGAACACGTGGTCTCGGGAGACAACCAGACCTTTTATACAGCTTTCAAATCTGTCCAGGCGGATTTCTGGATCTGCTCATCCTCGATTACAATACCACAAAGCCATCTCAAAAAAAAAAAAAAAAAAAAAAAAGCAATACACACAGAGGCAACAAGAGCAGAAATCCCAGGACACTGGGAAGCATCAGCAGAAAAGATGTTCGATCTGTAACTTCCCCTCCTCTTGTGTTGCTGGGCTCTTGCAGGGTGCACAGCAGAGAATTCGGCAATACCACAGTTCTGGCCACCCCAGGCATTACTCGCTCAGGAATGAAGCCAAGTTTTAAAACATCCACTCAGCATGTGCCCTGTCAGTACCACCATAGCACACCGAGCCCCTGCGGCTGCGTTTGAGTGTGTTTAAGGTTGAAGTGTTACAGTGAGCATTTGGGGAGCAGGACAGAGACACTCAGACAATTGGTGCATATCTGTTTAAGACGACGCTTTCAATTTGTGCAAGTACAGCCTGTTCCTTTAAACCTGTGACCTCATTTATTTACATTACTGCAGAAAAGCACTGCCAGAAGCAACAGCTGATGACAGTCTCATGTATTTTTCCACTAAGACAACAATTAAACTGCTCCTGTGTTATTAATGAACAGATGACTTTGTGTCAAGTTGATTCAAAGCACAGGATGCCTCAAGGTTAAGCAAACGTGACTCTAGCATGTAAAAATAGAGGTTAGGTATTGTCCAGATGCTTCACCCACCTGGCACTCTCCCCCTTCCTCAGGCTGCCAGGAGGGTCCAGGTCCCTCAGCCACCCCCTGCCATGCTGCCACCAGTGTCTGGAGGTCCTGCTGCAGGGTGACACGCTGGTGCTGAGCCACCACCACAATAATGCCAGAATCTGGGCTGCTCCTGTACGATGGGTCTTCCACCAAGGAAAAATGCTGCTGTACAGGTTGAAGCAGAATTCTGCCATTATAGGCCAAATCCACTCCCAGGATATGGACAACCACCTAGACCATCTCTTCATACCACCCCACCTACACAGTTATGCATGCAGGTGTAGGTCTACTGACTAGCAAAGGCACTAGCAGGGAAGGCACTGAGGCACTGGGGTTGCACCCATAGGGCATGGGAGCTATGACCACCTTGCAGTAGAAGATCCAGCCATGACACTTGCTCACAGCTCTCGCTGTCATGATTTTAGCCAGAGCAAAGATGGTTCATGGTCCATACTGAGGATTATGCTCTGTTCATCTTGAGGTACTTAAAGAAGAGATGCTTAGATTTCATTAATAACACAAGACAGACTTTCTTTATCCAACCAGGGCTCTCCTTGCTCTCATGAAGGACTAGAAGTGTGGGAAGGATAGTTCAGGAGGGCCAATCCAAGCAGGTCAGTGCCTACTCTTCACGCAGATGTCCTCCTCACCATGCTACTGGTGAGCAGTGCTCAAAGCTTGCCCTCACTGCTGTAGAGTTCACTCTACATGAAAGCTTGACATGACTGAAAATATTGTATTTGGCCCACAGAGTGGGAAAGGCAACTCCCCTCTGTCCAAAAGGGTGGGGACTTATGGGACCATAGTCACCAGGTGACATTAGGAGTTGCTCCTTTGATTTCAAGGATATTGTGGTGAGGTTTGTTTGTTTTTAAACACTGGAGGGAGCTTTACACGAGATAAAGCTGACAACAGAGGGGAGCCCATCCTTCTACAGTACAGGGAGGCCACAGTGACATCAGGACTGCTTTACACCTTACCATTCCTGCTGTTAAAGAAAGGGGGAGAAAAAAACAACAAAAAAATCTATCCTTTTACAATATAAGTATCCACATTTACCTCAACAACCCACATTGCCCCCCTGTTTCCAAAATCAAAGGCATAACTGAAAGTTTTTTTTATTTCTGTTGCTGATAGCAAGTAAATAGGTCTGACTTCCTGATCCTGTGAGTTTACTTCTCACCTGTCTGCAGAACATTCGAAAGACCCATGGCAGGGTTTCTCTCCCTGTCGCCCGCACGGCATTCAGCATCAGCCTTGCCGCGAAAGATTAAGCTTTAAACAAACATAAAAAAGTAAAAGTAAACAGTTCACAAAGAACAGCTTCCACCTCGATACACTCAATCTAATCTAGTCTTTCCGTCTAATCGAGCTGCCAACAGCACTTCAAAAAAAGGCAAAACTCCGCATTCCGAAGAACTTACAAGGTCAGTTTTTTTCCCGTGTGGGAACTATCCTGAGAGGTCAGTTTGTACACAAATTCTGGCTTAGAGAATTTACAAGCACATCCTTGACACAATGGCTTTGAGGTTCCTTTAGAAGTCAAGAGTGTGACACCAGATAAAGAGGAAAGGTTTCCCCTCAGCATCGAGGGACACATGCACACGTTTGCGTGTTATTTCTAATTTTATCTCACTACAGCTCACACCCCTTGCCACAGCACATCCTCTCCTGTTGGTCTTTGAGGTCCCTGGTCCCATCTACTTTTATTTTTTATTTTGACACCAGGAACAGCACAGCCAGCTGTCCTAGAGACACGTCCCAGGGAGGAAGGAAAGAGGTCACCAAAAGCCCCTTCCCCTGCCAGGCTGGGCCAGAGATGCTGGCTCTGCAGTTTTTCAGTTTGATTCTTTTTTCTTAAATATAGTTTTTTTCTCTTTTTTTTCTTTCTTTATGCCTTTTTTTTTTGTCTTTAATTTAGGTTTTTTCCTCAGACCTTGAGCATCCAAGAGATGCCACTAACTTCTGGACTACTCACCAGCCTGTCCAGAAGCTGCTCTGAATACTTCTGGACCACATCTCTGCATTCAAGACAGTCGTTCCAGCTTGTAACTGGAAATCTGCCCTATGCTATGAGAGTGCTGAGTCTGCCCCTTTTAAAGAAAAAACTAAAGTATTCATGGGAAAATAAACCAGCAGCCTTCAAAGCACTGTGTTATCCTTGGGGAGTGGTCAGGAAGGTGAAAGAGGAGAAGGCCTGCTCCAAATTTTGGTACAAGGATTAAACTATGTAAGAATGTAAATAGGAACAAGACAAGAAACCCCACATCCCAAACACACTACGGTGACAACTCTGCAGCCACAGAGGAGGATTGGACTTACCCTCCCTGGAGGGCAAGCGTTTATAGCAGAAACTCAAAATTAGACACATTACAACTCCTCATACCAAAAGTATGCGTTCCCGTGGGGATGTAGGCTAACATGAAGTCCAATTAAATAATCACTGGAAATGTCAGCGTAAACCCTGAAGGAATACATACTTCTACTGTGAAATGCTCCCACTGGAAATCATATTAACAAAAAGGTCATCAAGAAATGCTAAAGCTATGTACAAAGGAGGCAAGGGGAAGTGAGGGGGGAGGGAACAGAAACTATTTTAATGTAATAAAATACCACAAATGGTTTTATATTGGCAAAGAGCTATGGGTCTGTTTTCACAGAGAGGGGTAGAGATGAGCAGATTTGCCCAGAACATCAAGTTTTATTTGGTTTTTAATCTATTACAAGTTCTCTCCCTGCCCATCACCATGTGCATCTCTCAAGCAACTAGCCTGGAGACAGCCAGCAGCCGGTGCGACGACACACGAGCAGCATGCAGACAGCCACAGCTCTCTGTGGCTCAGCATGTCTGAAGAGGCAGAACGGTCCCAGCACTGTGTCAGACATCTGTAATCCTGGATTTGTAGGAGTGGACCTTTCTGTTTAATTTGCATGTTTTCAAGAACACTGACATTTTCATGGTTCAGCCATCCATTTATTCTCTTTACCCTTTTAAGGGCAACCTCTTCAGGACAGCTTCTTTCTAATGACAGAGCAGGCTGCTTTGTTTCTCTTGAGGATAACACAGGCTCTTTTCCAATCCAAACCGCTGCTCCTCCACTTCAGAAACACCAGCACCATTCACATTAATATGAATGGAAAACAAGGTGCTGATATACCACACCAGCATTTGGGAGTGCCATTCATTCCTGCTGAAGAGCTTCTACCCTTTGGGCTACAAATAATACTACTACCTGGCTCCAATTTGACACCTTCCAGCAAGGTATTTCAAAGCCCATGAAGAAAAAACAGAAAATAAAGGGTGCTGACTTGACATATTCCAGTGCCACATAGCCAAAAATAAAAGCAGCAAGCTACTGGAACTAGCATGGTGCATGCCAGCCTCCACTCTGACACAAGATCCAGGGCCAGCCCTGCTGACACTTAAATCCCAATCATAATGGTCAAGGAACCAAGTCTAAAAACCAAGGCCCCTAAAAACTCCATAGGGAGAGAAAGTTGACCCAGATTGCATCCATATACTCCAGAGTCAAGGGAAGAAGGGACAGAAGGGGGAGGAGGGGGAAGAAAAGAAAAAGTCATATTTACAGAAGCCAGACCTAAATAGCAATAAAACAAGGAATATCTTCAGCCAGATCAAAATCAACTGTTGTCTCCAAATAAAATAACTCCTTGGTCTCCACAGGTGAGTTAACATTAATGTTTCCCAGGAAGCATAAGAACTGTGTTATCCCCCAACAGAGATATCGCTCTGCTTTGCAGGACTAACACAAACACCTGCAAACTTACAGTTAACCTCACATTTGCAACCATAGTGGTTTTGTACCTAAAATATGTGGAATTCTAAGCAGCAGCAAAAATCTTATTCTTAGCTTTCATCAGCTGGACAGAGAGACTCCCATTACCTTAACAGAGACCAAGAGGAATTAGAGCCCATCACCAACACAGTATAGATCAACTGCTTCAACAACAGCTTTTGCTTTTAAAACATTAGTGTTCAACTGCTTACATAAGCCTTAATATCACACTTTGGCATAATGAACTGGAGACAACCAATTCGACTGATATTACAGAAGCTTGCAAGTTAGCTTCTATTTTCCAAGTTAAGGCATTATTAAAAAATATATATGATAATTCATGTGTGGACAAGGAATAACATTTGTTCTTCTTTTTATTACCTTTAATTAGAAGCAGTTCTTCTCTGTTGCAGTGAATCAAGTGGGAATTAATCCCAGCATGCTGTAGATGTTTTAAAGCTAGGGCATAATAAAAGAGTTGGAACCAATGTGTTCACATCACTATTATTCTTCTCTTAATTTAGTTTTTGCAACTTCCTCCTTCAAAGTCATGATCTTGGAAACAGGGTGTTGCATACATGCAAAGCAACAACTAACCCTAGCAGGAGCAGTGGCTCCCAACCCTTCCCACCCCCTGTCCACATCTGTGCCCTGCCAGCAGCAGATGATAACAGACTTACAGTTCCCCACAACCCACTAACCCCAGACCCCTCCTGTGACAACAGTCCAGTGGTGACAGTCCAGTGCAGGGTCACAGGGGAGCTCCCACTGCAGGGAGCTGTGATAGTTGAGATAGACAAGGCTAGCACTGCCCCAGGGACTAGATGGTACCTAGACCTACAAGGTCCCAGTTGCTCCCTGCAGATTTGCCAACTTGGGTCTCTCCTCTGCATACATTCCTGGAACATGCTCACTAAAACCAAGTGCCAGGAGACCAGAAGCTTGTGCCCCATTCTGGATCTTAGTTTCTTCATTGTGAGCAGAGTTTTCCTTCAAAAAGGAGGTAACCTGCTCACCCAAGCAGAGAAACACATGAAAATGAACCTTGAATTTTTAAAAGCACAAGAACCACCTAGAGGCAAATCAGAGCCTACAGTTTATTACTTTAGCAAAAACGCACTAGCAAGGGAAGGGAGGAAGGGGATGCTCCTCAGTTCGTCTCCCACTTTCTGCAACAGGCAACTGCGTTGTTCCAGGGCACCATTGTGACTATGGACAAACCTGGGTTAACACTTAACGCCGATGTCAACAAGAGAAATGAGCTCAGTGTAACAAACAGTGCAAAGGACAGAAAAAAAAGCCCAGTCAGATGAAAATGAGTTCTCTAAGGCCTCACAGCAAGTCTGTTGTGCATGCTTAGTCACAGAGGAGGAGACTAACCATCACTCGGCCTTGGCCAGAGCTCACTTGGCCACAAGACCACTCTGCTATACAGGCACAAAGTATCCCTCTAGTCAGATTACCTCCTTTCTGCACCATATGGGAGACAGACTTGCTTCTCCCAGCTCTTCCCCTTTCCTTCAAGCTCCAAAATGCTGCTATACAGTTGCAGAACCAGGTCAGACCACCTTTGGCAGGACAAAGGCTCCTCGGGAATCAACATCTTTCAGAACAGCAGAGGACACACCAAAACCAACCTTTGGTGCGCTGAGATACTTCCGGATGTGAGGTTGCCTTCATCACAGATATTAATTGAAACAAAGAGTTTCCTGTACTAAAAAGTCACAAGGTTTAAAAAAAATCCTACAAAACAAAACAACAAAAAACCAAAACAAAACAAAAAAAAATCCAAAACAAACAAAAAAAACCCCCAAGCTTAGCATTGATCAGCCACCCTGTGCAGAGACTATGAGCACCCCAGGACTTCCCAGCTGCAGAAACAGGCCCACTGAATTCCTCCATGCCTTCTGCTCACAGCAGTCCCCGGTTCTGCCTCCATACAGGGTGTGCTGAGAGCACAGCAAGGACTGGTGGCTGAACCCAAAGGCACTAGCGCACGTTTTCAGCTTTCCCACAATCTTCAGCATTCAATGGATCAAGAGCAGGTGAAAGGCCTGCCAGAGGAAGCTGAAGCAAGTTAAATGCTCAAGACAGCACCTTTATCCAGCCTACTCTCAATGGGACTCTTTGCCAGCTTTGACTTTTAGGCGAGGCAGGGAAAGGTGATATCCATGATAAACACTGCTCTTTAAGCCCCATCTTAGCAAACACCTTTGTGATTACCACAAATTAATTTTTACAGTACAGAGGTGTTTAAAAATCTGCTCAAGACAGATTCAGTTGAGCACCCAGAATCAAAGCTCCAGAAAAACAACTCCTTGCAGTAATTCAGGTCATCCTTGTGATTTCTGTAGCCAGCACTCTCCCAGGCCCCCCAGAGACTTCCCAACAAGGCCACAGCACCACGCATAATCTTATCTTACACACAAAGGGACAATGCACTAGGTCATCTTCAGATTACCATAATCTATTTCTTTAAACAGCATGACTTCTATAGCCCTGCAAGCTGATGCTGAATATTTGAGAGGTGTTTCCCTGCTGGCTGACTAGTGAAATTGCAAAACAGACGGATATTATGATGTGTGCATGCTGCTAATATTTATGGAATTTCTTTACTTCCAAGTTGCCTGCATAAATAAAAACCCCTAACTGTAATGAGGCTTTTCACAGAGTCAAGAAAGAGTTGTAGCCTGAAGACAAGTAGATGATCCCCCACTTTGAATGCAACATAAAGCCAAGGCGATCTCACTAAAACTTTTTGTGCTACTTAAGTGTCATAAAAACTTAGACTGCTCCTTTGGAAGGCAAACTCCCCATGTATAGGTCTAAAAAAAAATAAATTCTATCTGTATCAGTTAAGATACAGCCACCCTAAACCTCTCCAAAAGGCTGTGTCACCTCAAGAGTAAAAAGCCAGAAAACAGACCAGCAGCAGTCCTATAAAGATTTTACTAAAACAGTTCTCACCTCTGGCAGGGTAAGGGTAAGGGCAGCACATGAAGGATTCAGCTAATTATAATCCAACATCTACCTATCAGGAACATCACAGGGAATGTTCCCCCAGTTCACACAGAACTGGAGCAGTTTTTCTTTACAAGCATCAGAGATGTCTGCTTAATGTAACAGTTTGCTTAACTCTTAGTTTAGTTTCCAAGGGTAGGACAAACTAGAGAGCCAAAAAAAGGAAAACAAAACAAAACCAAAAAACAAACCTCCTTCCTGTTCCAAGGCAGTGTCATTGCTCTCTTCCCTCCAAGGACAGTTTAAATGTGATAGGTACCCTGTAAGCCAGCTCTTCAAACTCTCAGATGCCATTATCTGGGAGGAAATGCCACTCTTTCCATTACTGATGAATAGGCAAAGTTTAGAGGTACACTACTCTGCAGAAGTATCCCCTCAAAATACAGTAAAGACCGCGGTGTCCAACCACACAATCGCCCCAATTTATCTATATGCCAAAGGTGCAGACACACAATCAATTTTCAAGTATTATGGCCAAGATTATTTATTCCAGTAGAAAGATACTTTAAGCTCCAGCAATCAGTCTGAAAACTGAAGGTGAAACCTCAGCCTCAATAGAGCCAGCAGAAGTTTTTTCCCTAGCGACTGATGGGGCCAGATTTCCTCTGCAGCACAGAGGGAACACGCTTTATTTTTAAATGTTAAGTAATGCATGTGAGACATCCAATGTGTTTAAAACTACACATTTCCCTATTACAACCATGACCTAATACTTATTCAGTGGAGATCTCTGGTGGAAATAAGTGCCAGGCACATGTTTTGTTGGTCAGCTGGATTTGTTGACCATTACATCAAGTTTTACTTTCAAATAGTCTAGTGCAGTGTAATCCAATTAGGATTTAAAGCAACACTGACACTGTTGAATTATACAGCTAATAATAATAACAATAAATGATATATTTGCACAGATTATGACAAGGTCAGGTATTTCTAAGGCAGCTGCTCACAGTATTTTACACAAACATGGGGGAACATAAACCAGGTACTTATTCCTTGTGTAGGCACCTCAGGCCCTCTGTAGTTGTTTCAACTCTGCTGATATGTGACTCTGGTGTGGTAAGAGATCTGAAGCTATTCTTAGACCATGGCAGAAAGCATGAAGTGGTTTGTTGGCAGGTCTTACCCACTATAATGAGAGCAAGTTGCTTCATTTATTTCCCTGTTAGATGAGCAGTGAGAAGATTGAAAGCCAGAGCATAAATAAGTTCCTCAGACTGGGAACAAGAACAGAGAATCAATCAGTTGTTGAGGAGGAACCAGTCAGTTCCTCTCCATCTCCCTTGCAGCAGTCCAGCCATCAGTTTACAGCATGTAAGGAGAAGAAAAAGAATTAATTATTTGCCAAACTACATTTTGCACCTCTGCTTTTGAATTCAGTTGTTACCCTGCAGTCAAACACAGAAGCCTTTACAAACTAAACACAAGACTTGAGCAGGTTCTCAAGGCACCCACTGCCGGGCCTCAAAGGTAGAGGAGGAACAGCAAGATGGAGACAATACTACCAGACAGTGGTCAGGGACACCAAGGCAACTCCTTTTGTGTTGAAAGTTGTCAAGATGTGTTGGCACAGATGCTTCAATTTTTCATTTTTGTTTCCTTTGTAGATTTAATTTAACTTGGAAAAAAAATGCTGAACTCCAAACCTAACCATTTTAGTTTAGGGTAAAAATAACACTTTTCGTCTGAATGCAAATGAATTTCCCACTTTCTATTTTTAGATCCCAGTAGCAAACTCTAGCACACAAGCCTTCAAGACTCCAGGCCACTTCCTCTGAGCCAAAGTGCTCAGGGAAGGTAGAGATCCCTCACCATTGGGTTTGCAGGAGGGAAAGGAGCACAATCCCACCAAAGAGGGTCAGGGCTGCTGATCCCACCCAGGGTCACAGAGCCATGCTCTCTCCCTCCCCAAATTCAGCAACAGCTTTGACATTCACCTCAAGCAGAAGGGACACTGGGCTCACATCATTGGTTTGCTCCCTTTCCTTTCCAATGCTAAGAAAAAAATAAAAATAGAAAAAAAAAGGCATCCAAAAAAGTGAGGCCTTTGGGTTTCAGCAAGCATGCAATACCAGGGTCCAGTACGGTGTGACTGGGTGTTGGGGGAAACATGACTTCTCCCTATTTTGCATATAAACAGGCTAAGCAGCAGCTTCAGCCCTGATAGCTCAGCCTGCTACAGCCCGTGAAATGCAGGATTCTTATGGGCTTATTTTCTTCGTAAAAGTAGGGGGGTTATGTCTGTCTCAAGTGCTGTTATGCCTTGTGAACAAAAAAACATGAAAATCTTTCTTCTAAAGAGCTTAAATCAAAATTATGCATATATTATGTTTATGACCAAAAATATGCTCTACGTTAAAGGAAGCAGCAAAGAGAGGAATGAACAGAAAGGGAGGAACACGGGTTTTAAAATCCCCCTATACCACAGCATACGTAAACCCTCTCTTGTCACAATGCTAGTTTATATATTGGTCTGCTACATTAAAAATACATCAGGCCACCTCTTTTTAACTTGAACCTAATAAGGTACACCATACATACATTTATCTGTAGATCACAGCCTGGCCTTGAAGAACAGCACAGAATTTCTCTGCTGCTTAAAAAGACTGGGGCACCTAAAAACTAAATGCACACAGGGCCACATCGCTACCCCAGCGTGCTGTCAGCCAAAGATGTAACCCAACCCTCGGCTTTGCCGATCGGATTCACCCCACAACGTGACACCGTGCCACGAAAACGGCAATGGGGCCACGGGCTGACAGGCAGCACCAAACATGGAGAAGGTGGCACCAGATCAGGGGGACATAAACTTGGACAGCCTGGCTAGCAACCACTGTTTGCAAACACAACACAGGGGATCAGATGGGCCGGCAATAAATTAGGAGCAGATAGCAGAGAGCAAGAGAAATCACTCAAAATAACAAACGTAGGCAAAGAGGGCTCCCCAGCCACCCTCAGTTTCATTTTAGTGCCTGAATCCAGGTATGTGCATGTGCCAGCTCCCAGGTTGTCGAAGCACCATGGAAAAAACACTAACTGTCAAGTGAAACTAAATAACGAGTGGTTCCAGCACCACTCCTCCCGCTCAGAAGCTTAATAGCAGCCTTCCTAAATGCTGCTTTATCCCATGCTCAACTCCATTTGACCCCAGTTTGAGCTCCACTTCAAAGAAGAGGAAGGGAGTTTAGGTGATAGGGGGAGCTCCTCACTATATGCTCCCCCAGGTGGGGTTTGCTCTGACCCAGATGATCACTACATCGAAAAAGCTAAGGATTTGGGTCTTCTCTCTCCTCTGGCATGCTTCCAGATCTGTTGGCAGACCAGTTTGGGGAAGGGATTTCTGCTAAGCAGGTCTCTTAGGTAGATGCTAACATTTCTCAATGTTTGAAAACCAAAAATGGCCCAAGGACTCTCACAAGCAGTTGGTCAAACCCAGTGCAGCACCCAGAGTTGGAAGGTGGGAGAAAGGGCTGGCCAAAACCTGCCCACAGCACTCAACAGTTCAGTGCTGCCCAACTACAGCTCTGCAGCTTCATCTCCATCAGGATCTTACTTCAGGTACTGAAAAAGTACCAGTCTGAGGTCCACAGAAGCTTCAGTGTTTTCCCCCATGTTCCTCTGAAAACACTTTCAGCATACCATTTTTCTGAGGATAGGAAGGCTTGCAGACTACAACCACATATCTAGTGGCAAAGGCTGTAGAACAGAATGATTACCACCAGAAATACAGGACTCCAGCAACAATCTCCCTCTGCTAAGCACCTCATCTCCCTCTTTTACAGATGAAGGTCACCACCATAACCCAAGAGACTCAATAAAAGCATATAGGGAACCTGCAGCAAGTATCAAAGCAAGCCCAGCATGACCATACACTTGCTGGGAGCAAGGAGACAGTTCAGCAGTTTTAAGCTTCCAAAAGATACACCCACACAGAAGTATCTCACAGGACCCTTAGCTCCTACAAAGCTAAGAAACTCAACTGAGGAAAGGGGATAAACTATCAGCCCAATCCATTCTCCTGCCACATTGGGCAGGTTGGAAGTAGTAAGCTGCACAGAAAAATTTAAGCGAATTAAATACATACAGTATGAGCTAAGCAGCAAATCCCTCCATAGTTTCTCAGTGCCACAGCCAGTCTCTGCCAACCATGCCTCCGAATGGCATAAACACCCAAGGGAAAGGAAATTCAATCTAGAGGGCAGCATTGTTATAAATAGGATCTACAGAATGAAGTGAAGAAAGGGAACTGTCCTTTGATGCTGCCTTAATTGGTGGGGCTCGTTTCCACCAAAGCATTAAGGGATAAACCAAACACCACATTAAAACAGGAACCTTTACAGGAAAGCCATACACATATATAAACACATATACATGTAAACACAACACTTTCAGATTACTTTTTTCAGTATTTCCCTCTGTCCATTATTCTCACCTCATACCACCAAAACAAGGCTTGATTGCTCAAGTTTTGCTGACTGGTCCATGACAAAATGCCTCAGACCAAGTGACTTCCCTTGTCTTTCCTTCTCCAATCTCACTGCCCATCTCCAGCACCTATAAGTTCAGTTTTATACAGACTAAAATAAGGCTGCTAAGTAAAGGTCAGTCTGACAAGATAAATGAGAACTAACCCCTCCTGGACCTCTGCTCCTTGGGCTATAAATACTCAGAACAAGCAATGGGGGAAATTCTTTGTCTGCACAGACACCAGGAAGCACGTTTCCTCCTCCTTCCAGTTCCCACCCCTCCTGCTACTCAAGGACAACATTCAGAGAAAAGCAAGCATCTCCCTGCTACCAGCTCCATGATTTGTCCACGAACAGCATTTGCTTTGCCACCAGTGACTGGAGGCACGCAAGCCTTCCTAGAGATAAGCATATGCTTTCAAGGTTCAGCCATCAGTGAGGCTGACAGCAGAGTGTACATGCTGCAAAGCAAACTATGAGCCTACATGCAGGCAACGAGGCGAATTACCTTTTAGGACTAGGGGCTCCTTGCCTTCTCGCTTGAGTGACTCTAGCACTATGTGGAGTGGCTGGGAAGGCATTACTCTGCTTGGCTCATTGGTATTCTCATCATAAACTATGATTTCTTTGGAAAATATTCTCTTGAAGGAGTCTTTGCCTTCCCGGCAGGAGATCAAGTCCAAGACAGTGATCTTGCCCTGCTGGAGCCTTCTCCGGCTGATCTTGTCAGAACAGTTAATGTGGACAGCCCCTTGAATGTGGCTCTTATTATACTCCATGAAGGGCCTGCAGTCAATGATGACAGGTCCTTGGTTCTGTTGGTGGCTCTTGCTGCATTTGGTCATCTTCTTGGCCAGATCATTGGGGTAAATGATTTTGATGCTAGTGAGTTGCTTGGTGGTGCCCGAGACAGGGCTCCCCACCCCGCCCAGCGGGCTCAGGCTGCCGGCATTCTCATTGCTGTTGACCATTTGGTTGGCAGGGCAGGCGGTGGAGGCTCCGGCGTGGGTGCTGCTGGTGCTCGCTTGAGTTTGGGCCTGAGTGTCCTTGTCGTACGTTGCCACAGTGCAGCAACTGGCACTGCTGCATCCACAACTCAGGGAGCGTGCAGAGCCGTTGGATGAGGGCATATACGTGAGATTAGCAGTCTTTAGGGACACAACAGCTGCGCCGAGCAGACTGGAGTGGCTCTCACCGGCAGAAGAGGCAGACTCAAGATAGCTAGAGTCTAAACAGAGGTTGAGATCCTGAGGTCTCACTGGCCTCGAAAGTGCCACTACTACCCTGTCGTCTAGAGGAGACGGAGGCATGAGGAGGCTGAGCACTAGCAAGTTAAGAAGAACTCAAGATCACCCTGCAAAAGAAAAAGTGGAGGGGAAAGAAGAAACAGGTGATGAAAACAGATCATGAAATCAACATAAACCTACAGATAGGACAACTTACTTTGCCAAGACCCATTATCCTCAACCTAACAGCCCTTTCTGACAGTAGTTGCTAAAAAGCCTTTTCAATCCTGCAGCAAATACTTCAGCTATCTGCATGTGCACACATGGCACGCAGAACACAGGCAACTAGCCTGGATGTGCAGCTACACCCAGGAGGAGGCATTTGGCTACATGCAGATGGTGCTGAGCTATTCTGAAACCCCAGGCTGCAAGGCACACTACTGATAATGACAAGGGCACATTCTCTCATCCCGCTGCTTACTGCAAGGGAAGAAACTACTGGGCTGACTCTACTACTGGGAGGAACGCATAAGAGCTGAATAGCTGAATGTGTCAGTGGTGATACACAACTTTTCCAGCAAGATGGAATAAAATTAGCTTGTGAACAAATTTCCTGAGATAGTTACAAACTTGAACACATGAGGCTAAACAAAAAACACCCAGAAGAAAAGGAGAAAATCGGGTTCCGGAGATCCTTTTAAAAAAATAAGTTCACACCTTGCACTTCCATCCCCCTGCTAGAGAGAGAGGTGAATCCAGCCCCAGTGAAGCCCCCTGCTCCAGGCCCGGAAAGGCTGCTGTTCTCCGGCAGTCCATGAGGCAAGTTCCCTGCTCCCCACCACAATTCACAGCTTCTACAAAAAGGGGTCCCCTCTGCCCCAATCAAGGTCACTGCCTGCCCAGCCTTTGCCTTCTCATTTGCTAAGATCCAGCGCGCAGGTTTAGAATCCCCCCATTTCCACTCGGGAGGGAAGGAAGACGACAAGAGCAAAACAACCTAAGCCAGCCCTGACAGTGTCTCTCCTTCAGCAGCAACTTCGGGAGCAGCCGCAGCTCTCGCTGAAAAACACATCCCAGCACCAACTTCGCCAACTCCATCAAACCCCCGGAGCGGTGCGAGCGCTCGCAGCCCCGCGCAGCCGGCTCCGCACCGGGCCCGTCGGCAAGGGGCAAGGAGATGCCCCATCCACATGTCGGCGGGTCGGGGGCACTGCCACCCGCAGCAGCCACCGCTGTACGGAGCGAACCCGCGCACCTCCGGAGCGGGGAAAGAAGCCGCGACCCGCCCGCCCGGGGCACGGCGGTGGTGCCCGGGTCGGGCAAAGCGGGGCTGCCGGCGGCTCACCCGTGAGGCTTCCCAGCCCATTCTTTCCCCAAACCTCCCCTCGCTTTTCTTTTTAGGATAAGAAAGCGGATAAAAGATCCCTGAGCGCCTTCGCCTGACGCAACTGAAAAATTTAAATAAGCGAGGGAGACAACCCGGCTCGCTCGGCGAGGGCAAACAACTGAAGAGCACACGAGAAGCGGGAAGCTGAAGTTTTGCCCCCGAGCGCAGGGAGCCGGGGCCGCTGCCGCCAAGCAGTGCTCCCCGCCGCGGCAGCCCCTGCGCGGGCTCCCGCAGCCCGCCGCGCTCCGCTCCGCGCCCCGCATCGCTCCGCGCCGCTGCCCCGCACTCACCGGCGCGGCGCGCTCCGGCCCGGTGCGCGGCGATGGTGGTGGTGGCGGTGACGGTGACACCGGTGCTGGTGGCGGCGGCCGCCGCTGGTGGTGGTGGTGCCGGTGCGTGTCGCGCCCGCTGCCCCGCGCGCCGCCCGCACCATCCTCGTTACTTTCTCTTTTGCCACCGCGTAAATGTACGGCCCGGCGGGGGCGGGGCCCGCCGCGACGGGCGGCCGCGACGGCCAATCAGCGCGCGGGGGCGGGCCCTCGGGGCGGGGCGGTGATGTCATCGACAGCCAATGGGGAGGGCGCGACGCCGGCCCCGCGCCCCGGGGCAGCGGGCGCTCGGCGGGGCCGGGCGGGGGCGGGAGCGGCAGCGCCCCCCGCAGGGCGGGGAGCGCCCCGGAAACACCGCCCGGGAGCGGCGCCTGCGGCGGGAACGGCCGCGAACGGCGCTCGGGCAGAGCTGTGTACGCGTCCCACGGGAAGGGGCCAGCGAGACCATCGGCTGGCGCCAGGAGAGCATCACCCGCGCTCCCGGGGCAGGGGACCGTGCTGCCTGTCCCCCACAGCCCCACAGCAGTGCCTCGGCAGTGTACGAGTGGCCAAACGGAGGAGGATGCTTTCTAGGTGCTTTTCCAAGCAATCCTCCCCTAACAAAAACAAGCATGCATGAGATACTTGGAGTGGAAAGAGAACTTCCCCGCACGGCAGCGGTAAATCACGGGGAGGGCAGGAGGTGTGCCCTGCTCCCTGCTCAGAGACGGCCAGGCCTGGAGGTCCTCGCCTGCTTGACCCCCAGGTTAAAGATGGATCCAGTTGCTCCATGTTATGGAAATTGAGATCAAATCCAGCTTCTGGCACACTGTCCAGCAAAGATCATGAGTGCTCAGGTTAGACTGGACTCTCCCAGTGTAAAAAGGAAAGCAATACAGGCTTGAGGACAAGATTTTAGGGATCTGTTACAAGGACGGGTATAAATCCCTTTCATCCTTTCTGTCAGGTGTTGACATGGGTGAAATAATGAGCTCTCACCCTTGCTACATGTGCACTACAAGGCAAAAGGTGAGAATTGATTTTCAAGCCATATGGATCAGCTCATCAAACACTAGGAAGGTACCTGGCAGCAGCATGAGATTTTCGCACCCTTTCCTCCCCTGCTGTGCAATCTATTTTCACATTTCCTGGTTCGCAACTACGTCTCACCATGTATCAGTCCATCACATATCAATCCACCAAGTCGGAGAGAGGGAAAGTGCCATCTCCCGAGCGATGCATCCCACCATGTCCTCCCTGACCATGGGAGTGCCAGAGAGTTTCACCTGCAACCGTGAATGCAAACCCTTTGAGCTAGATAGAGGAGGAAGGGTGAAGTGAGGGCTGATAAGAAGTTGTCAGCATGATAACATTGAATCTAAATTAGCCCCCAAAGGTTTTGTTTCTGGGATATATGGAGATAATTAGTTTTTCAACTGGGATTTTCAAGCTTTAACTACCAATCCAACTGCATCTATAGCAAAAAAAATAGTCTAAATGCAGTAATATCATCATTCAGCAACTCGGAGTAAAAAGATCTCATGGAAACAGGTAGGAAGATTTCAGAAGCACTGAATACTTGATTTTTTTGATTAATGGTTCTAAGGTAAACGGCAAGTCAAATCCCATTCCTCATAGCCATTCCTTAAACAATCAGCTGCTTTCCTCTAAATGTTCCTCTTTCGGACAGTGACTCATCCAGCACAAATTCAAGCTTTTGGTTTCCAGTGTTGTGATGCCACACCAGGGCACAGTTCTCCTGCACACTTGGAAGGAAAGGGGAGCCAGGAGAAAGCTCTCACATGCAACAGCTTCACCTGCAGCAATCTGCTACCAGTGAGAGCAAATGTGGGCAAGGACTTTGAGCAATTAAGTCACAGAATGGCTTAATCTTCACACAGCAAAGACCATAATCTGGAGGTATTACCTTCTGAAAGCTTATAAAATGCTACCCAGCATAAAGGCAAACCAGGCTTCTAACAGTGGTGTGCAATTGCTGCATTAACAGTTGTCCTCCCCAGTGAGAGAGCAAACAGATCAATGGAGAAATGCACTGGTCTCAGACTCCACAAACATTGTTCAGTTCCCCAGAGGTGCCACTGTGAGACACCACTGTAGCGTTTCCATGCTCTCTATTCCTCTTTGTCTGTGGCTTGCTGAGGTTGGCACTGGGCTCACTGCAGGAGAGGGTTAGCTCATGCCTCCCTCAAAACGTCCCTTTCAGGCCACACTCGGGCTTGGAGAAGGAGCTCCCCATGGGCTTGTGTTCAATTCACTGCTTGAAATGGTCCTTCCAACCAGGGGAGCTGGAAACCATGTTTCTGGGTTAGTGCATCTCCCAAAGCTAGACATCTCCTAAAGCAAATATTTGCTAGAAAACACTTGGAATCATTCATTTAGTAATCTTTTACTTTCTGACCAAACTTCTCAGTACTAAAAATGTGTGCACCGAGGAAATGTTTTGTGACTTGTTTGTGGAGGACCTCATCTCACAGAAGAGCTGTGCAGAGCTTACTCACAGCAAGCGATTCTCCTTTCTGAACGATACTCAGCCTTTGCCAAGTTTTTTTACAATACAAACGGGGTCCAAATGTAATTTTGCCTCATATTTTACTTAACTTTTTATTTTCCTAAGAATGTCGACTCTAGGTTGCTATTCCTCCCCAGTTTCAGAGGATTTCCTACAGAACTTTTACTGACTTCATGCTTAATACATTTTATTAGCCTATGACATAAGATTGGCCTTTTTCCTGCTCTCAGAAACCACAACCCGCTGTGATTTTTTTTCTGAGCATATTCAGTGAAGGCTTTCTAAATGCCTTTGCTTTCTGTAATTCAACACCCCAAACAGACAAGACTTATCTATTCCCTAAAAACTAAACTTCTATTTTCTGAAAAGCACACAAGAATTCTTACTATGAAAGCTGGCAGATCTTAGCTAAATTCTCATTTCCAGCAGTAGCAGGACATGGGATTTTGACATTTATTTTCCTCAAATGCTTTTGCCATCATGATGCACTTGCTCAGATATTTGAAGAAAACCACACGCAGACAAAGAGAAATCATCTCAGAATTGAAGCAAATCCTCACAAACTCTCACAGTACACTAACTGCATAAAATCCAATCAGACCCGTTCAACCTCACAAAAAGGGTAAAGATTGCTAAAAACACATGCTGAATATTTAACAGATGTGAAAAAGAAGCCATCAAAATTCTTGACAATAACACAGACATCCCTTAACTGCTCTCAAACTAAACAGTTCCTTGTTATTAAAAGATTTCTTCCATGTCAACCATTCTTCTGCTCTACAATCATGGACTTTTTCTCTTGTTTAGGATTAAAAGAAATCCATAATTACTTTTGCCAACACAGCCATGTACAGAATTTGCCCTGCACCTAAGCAGAGAACAAGGTCTGCTGTCCTATTCCAAGCCAAACATTCAAATCTCTGAAAGTTCCCAATTTTACTGGCAGAAATGGGAAGCAAGAGGTTGAGGGACTTGTCTAAAGATACACAACATCTTATACTGTAGAGCAGAAAAGGTGCTAACCAGCATGATATTTAAACTGCAAACCAGTATCTTGCACTTTAGCAGGTATCTCTTGAACTGGCTAAAAGCAGATTTCCTGGGGGACAGACTGAACTTCTATGTGTTCACTAATGAAGTTTGCCCATTTGTTTTTTTTAAGCACTCTTTGATTCTTGAAAGGTTTTAATGCACCGCATTGCACCTTCATTTGTCCTCATTAGGAATGTTATTTCAGTACACAGGATAAGGTGAGAAACCAATGGACATAGTTTCTGTTAGCCTTTTGCATGAAAAGGATACCCCTTTTTCTTTTTCCTTTTTTTCTGAAGTCTGTTTTCAAGGCACCTTCCTCAGTAAAATATAAACTTCCCTCTTAACTGATCCTCTAGTGCGAGAGAAAAGATAACCTGTTTTAGACACACAATTCATCTTCTAAGTAAGGGGGTGGGTTTAAAGCCATGCACAAAATTAATTTATAAGGAAAATGAGATCCAGTAGTAAACATAAAGATGTATCCTTGTACTCCCGCTTGCTTTTTATGGCTTATCCCCAGTGGGGAAGCTGCTATAAAATGACCTAAGTGAGAAACTAAAACGCAACAGCTATTTGGCACTGTAACTCCACATGGGTGCTTTTGCTACTCAGCAACCAGCCTGCATGGGTTTGCTAAGACCAAGGTGATGCTAGGTGTCCCTTTCCTGAGGCACACCACAGGACAATTAGGGCAAGGAGGTCATGGCAGTGAACAGCATCCTTTAAACAAAGCAACAATGCAGGCAGTCAGACAGATAAAGTCAACCCCTATCTGCTGACCTCCACGCCTGCTCCAGTTTAGCTCCCGGTTGCTGCCGTGGGGCTGTGGTCAGATGCTCACCCCACAGCTGTTTCAGACATCCTTGCTTTCCTGGACCTTGGTGGCAGACCACAGCTCAAGACCATCCTGCAAGAACCCTGAGCTGCTGCAGGCAGGATGGGTTAGGTTGATGAAGTAGCGGACAAGCTAACCTGGGGGAATTTGCCTCCAGCAGTCCCATCAGCACCCCTGTGACCCTTCTGTCAGCTGAGTGTGGGGACAGCTGAACACTGGAAGGAGTGGCAAGTGATTCAACACCTTGAAGACATAGCGCTTGAGTGAGATGATATGTGCTCACAGTCTTGTTTATACAATTTCATTAAACAAATGCAGCTACAGATTGACATTTTAATTCCTCTATATGACATTTACCCAGGGCTTCAAAATAAACATATTCCCACTTACCTGGCAGTATATGCCACCTTTAAAGCAACAGACAAATGATTAAATAAGAGTTTGCTTCAGTAAAGTCAGCTAGTTTTTCAAACCTGCCTGGGTCCAACTTGCTCATTTTTATCTAAGCTTCTCTAATCATCTCTGGCTGTAGCCTGGCCAGGAACCTCAGCAGGACAGACACAGATTATTATTTTTTTAACATTGTGATTTTTTTATCACTATGATTTCCACACTTAAGCTGTGGCTGTTTGGATGAGCAGGCAGTTACTGGCCTCCCCAGGGTACAGTAGAGAGCAGAAGAGACTGTGGTCACAAGATGTCTTCAGCTGTGTTCCTGCAGCCCCCACACCACCAGCATGAAGCAACGCCAGGAGCACATCAACAGGATAGGACAGGAGGCACATCTGTGCTGCCCAGGAGGGGCCATGAGGGCCAGGGAGGGAAGAAATAAAAGAGCGTGAAAAGAAAAAGGGAACTGCTTTCTGAAGGTCTTTATTTATAAATTGCCTTTAGGCCAGACATGGTCTTACTTCCTTTTCTTAGGCATTGGGTGAGATCCCTCACACTGGCTCTCCTTAGGAGAGCCAAAGGGGAAGACACTGGTGATGAGGAGCAGAGTAAGAGAACTGGAGAAAGTCCAGCTGGAGTCACTCCTACAGCTCTGTTCAGCAGTTTGGGGTCATAAAGGCTAGTCCCTCCTGGCTTCACAAAGAGATCAGGGAAGGTGAATTATTCAAATTGGCCCTGTCAGACGATAAGTGTGTGAATAGTCGCTGCCCTGACAATAACTGTGAGCTGAGAGCGCTGCAGTGCTATTGACAGACAGCTGGGCCAAATATCGCTCTCTGTTCGCACCCAAACCACCCGATCGATCCAGCTGAGAGCAAATATTGCCTTTCCGTGCACTGGCACAAGGTCTCCTTCCCAGAGGCAAATATCCAATTGTCCTGTCCTGGCAGCCTGGGAACTGCAGGCAGAATACACAGGGTAGAGGAGGGCATGCTGCAGCTGACACCGCGGGACAGGGGACTTTTGGGGGTCCTTTCAGGCCCTCAGCTGAGAGAAACTGTAGGTGTGCTCCTGGGCAGACCTGAGCGCTACTACTCCTCTGCAAAGCCAGGTAGGGCCAAAGCCTTTCTTCCTCATGCCAGGGAGGATGACTCCCTGCCTGCTAGAAGTGACAGCTGTTACCTTTTGGGCGCTCCCCCTCCTGGTTTTTCTTTCACGGACCAATGTGGCTCCTCCCTCCTGAGCCACAACAGTGAAAATACTCTGTCTTGAGTATTTCTGCCTCCACCCCCATAAACAAAAGGGGAAGCAGGACAGGAATATGACCTTTATGGCTTATCTGCACTTGGAAGTGTACCAGAACAGATCATCAGAGATACTGGTTTCAACTACCGCTGTAGCTGCTTCAGCAGCAGCCTTGTACAGCCCTCCTTCAGGAAGGATAGACTTACATGAGAAGGTTCTCATTCTCCAGAGCAAGCTTCCACATTAGATCTTTCACCTGGACCACAGGATTTTTGGTCCTGTGTGGCTGGAAACTCTAGCCAGGCTATGAAGGTTGGGGGTGTGAAAAAATGCAATGCAGATGAAGCCCTGCTAGACAGCAGATTTGTGTCAATAGCTGAGGTAAGAGCTGAGCTCTTACCAGCATCACTCACTGCCATGAGTGACCTGACTTTTGGGGGTCAAATTGCAGCCCAGATAACTGGCATTAGCTGTCCTAATTTACAGTCAACTTTTTAACCCAGCCTGTGTCACTTCCAGCTGCTTCTCCGCATCGCTGCCTGCTCTGCGTTGGACTGCACATGTATGCAGATGAGGCACAGGGGCTCATCCCACTGAGACAGGAACCAACAGAAGAGACAGAGATGCCCCTTCCTCTACCTCTCCTTGCACCAAGTCTGTTCTTGAATTTGCACCATCACTTGTGCCGGAACAGTGGAGGGGCACAGAGCAGAAGAACTCCATGGGCAAAGCATCACCCAAGCAGGGAAACCACCAGCTCCACTTCTTTGCCTACATCAGCCTTTTTCAAGGCATGACTGACACGGTTCACCCACTTAACTATCCAGGTGGAAAGATGACAGGCTCCCAACCCTCCCTCCAGCCCAGGGGAGATGAGGGGATGGAGGACATGCACAGGCAGGCTGCACGGGAAAGTGCATCAATCAGCCGTCAGCAGTGCTGTTGCTTTGGCATTTGCAGGTGTTTCGGAGGAAGCTAATTGAACTACCATAAAACCACTCCAAATGTTTGTCCTAAGAGAACATCCTAGCTAATTTGTTTATGGTGGACGCTTTGTACTGTAAGTTGCTGCTCATTTAGATTAACATTCAGTGCCAGTTTCCACCCCACCCCATTTCCACCTGTATTAGACAGAGCTGTCAGCATCTGGCCTCCAATGAAAAGAACATCAATATTCCTTGGCAGCAGGCAGGGGAGGCTCTATGCAAAGCCAGAGTTTTAACAGTTCCATGGATGTGCAGACTTGCGAACTTGTGCTTGGCCAGACTGGATGGTTCAACCAAATCACCTCCCTCCTTCAGTGCAGCTGGTGCCAGAAGGGAAGGAGAAGAGGTCATCTTCTGACCTGTGTACCTTCTGTGTGGCCACACTGATGGCTGGATGGGAACAACCCCTGAGCCACACAGACTCTCCCCAGGGGCTAGAGATGCGTTTCTTAAAGTACAACTTCAAGCAATTCTTCTCCTCCTGCCTGGGCCTCAAGCAACTTTACCTCCATGGGATAAATGGCTTCTTCCTCATCTTGATTACAGCAATCCTAAAATTGGAACTGAGAAGCTAACAGGAAGAAAGAGCTGGGATCTTATTGAGATCAACTCTATTTCTGTCATGTTGACTGAAATAGGCAGTTGACCTTGTTCTACTTATGACTACCACAGCGCAAGCCACAGCTTGCTTTATCACCATCATGGGGTGAGCAGGTACAGCAGAGGCTCCTGGGCACCCTCTGCCTGTCTCACAAATCCCATGCCTCCCACTACTGTCAAGAGACCAGCGGTCAGCCCCATGCAGCCAAGGTCAGGCAATAGGGAAAGTGGAATTCATGTTAATAGGCTCAAGATTTTCAACTCATTAGTGAATGAGCAAAGTGCTCTGGGTCACAGGACGAGCTTTTCTCCCTCCTCCTCCTCTGCTTCCCTGAGGCGGTTAGCAATAATTACTCTCATCATCTTCCTTATGCCAATATGACAAACCAGTTTAACTGCAGAGGGTGCTTCCCTTGCCAGTCTATTGTGCCAAAGGCTACTGAGCCCCACTTGCGTTTACACAGCTTTCATTGAAGAAATTTTCCCTTTGAAAGGGATGACAGTTTAATCAAAAGCATCTCTGCCTCCAAAGAGCCTCCCTCTCACCAGAAAACCACTCCTTACTTCGTTCTGCTCCCACAGGTGCCAGTTGAGTCCCACAACATGCTTGGGATCCCCCTTAATTTTGGCCCATCAACTGTGATGCCATGGGCTGCCAAGACTTGTTGGAGTGGGTACAGGAGGCCAAGCCCCTGCTAATCCCTGCAGGTGAGGTGATGCAATGCTGATCACCAGCTCACATGTTGCTGGTGCTAAGTTCTTTCCTTGGTAGGTCACCGCTACTTTTATCTTAGTGTGATGCTCTGGCCTTGCTGAGCCTCTAAAAAGTGTGCTGTTCCAGGGGGAACAGCACCTTCTCTTACCATGGTTCAGGTGTCCCCTCTTCCTTTAGGAGGTGAATATATACCAAAGCCACCAGGAGATGAGGGAAGGACATTGGGTGTTAAAGAGGTTAGGAGAAAACTACAGATCAATGTGGCTCTTACCAGATGACCTTGCCTCCGTGGTTCATGTTTGTGACCAAACTTCAAGCAAGCAGACTACACTCTTACCACCTAAATCAGTGACAAAGCAGTGGGTCAGTATAATCAGCTAATCAGTATAATCAATGCTTGCAATTGATAAACATTTTATGGCAAATCGTGCTCAGTTGACTCATAGGATTGAGGGACTTCCTAAGGGACTTCTACCAGTCTTGGTAGAAAGAAAACAACATGATGTAATCGAGGGAGAAGAGAAAGCTGGCTCCCTTGTGCCCATTTGCGAGACCACAGCAAGCAGCATTTGGCCATAAATATAGATCTTGTGCAAAGTGCTTGCTCTCACTTAGCAGGTAGATTACCCACACTCGGGTTAGGCTGGCTGCTCCTAATAGAAAATCGCAGTCCCCTTCTCTTATATAGCAAGGTACTAAAAATAAAACCGAGTTTATTTAGGGTTAATATTAATGTCCCAGGCATTTCTTGTGACTTCTGTTTTCCCATGCTGATGATCTTGCAGCTGATAGATTGTGAAACCACAGTGCAGGGACTCACACGAGATGTCAGCAGCGGAGATTACACACTATGGGCTTGCTTCCCCAGCCCACTGAGGATTATCACCACGCCTACCATCTACTTAGATACCTTCTTGAGAGATTAATGCATTGGTTGGAGCAATAATCATTTTCCCCCCTGCTACTCACTGAAAGCAATTTGGCATGCAGCCACCACCTGACTAGTTCTTTTTCTTACTCCAGGCCAATCCTTGTAGTTCTCCCGAACTCTAATGATCTCCTTCGGTCCTTATAAGTATCCCATTCTCACTAGGCAGCCACATGGCTGCTCCTGGCTTGGCTATACAATCCCTATGAGCAAGCAGTGGCCTGGGCTCCAGATCCCAGAAGCACTTTGCCCTGCAGCAGGTGCAATGTATTGGAAAGACATCTCGTAGTGAGATGTTCATGCCACAGCTTTGGGTTACACATCTCTGCTCTGCCAACGGGAGTCTCTCAACGAGCACTGCTGCAGCTCCACTTCAGTGTCTGCTGGTAGGGTTGGTCAGCTCAGCCCTTGTTTCTATGCTCAGCAGCAAACTGCAGATATTCAGAGCTGGATGGGCAAGCTTTAATTACAGCCCCCTTCCCTGTCTCAAAGCAGCACCTGAACCAGTCCTCCACAGTTGAGACAGTGATGCCCATCCCACTCACATGACAACAACCACAGCAACCCCCAGGCTGGCCTCTTTGCTCACCACTGAATGGCAGTTTAGTGTGAAGTAATAGCAATGGATCTTGTACATCCTCAGAGCATTGACAGCACATTGACCAGTCCTCTGTGCCACCTGCATGAGACACGGAAAAGAGGACTTGGCACTTTGCAATCCAGTCAGAGGGTGTCATACTCCACAAGTGGCCGTGTAGGCTTCAGAGTGACCATCTGAGATATAAGATCCTGTCCAAAGAGGGGTCATTGGTAGCTTAGAGATCCCAGGTGACTTAAAACTAGACTGTTTAGGACATAAAAGGGTGAGAAGCAGACCCAGAAAGAAGAATCCAGATGTCTCTCGGCCCCAAGATCAAACCAGTAAGAGCATGCCAGGACACTCATCAGAATTTCAGTTCTACATGAATCCTGCATCAGCAAGAACACACTAAAATGGGCTGATGGCATAAACAACGCCTGGGTGTTTTTCATCATTGCGTTCAAATTCTGCTCTTCTTCCTAAAGCCCCGATTAACTTTGCTTTTACAAACACACTCAAAAACACTGCTTCCTCTTCTTCTTCTCCAAAACAAGGCCATTAATTACAGAGATATAGTAATAAAGGTACGGAAAACTTGCAGGACTTTGTATGTTCTTTATGAGATGGTGACTCAGCCTTAAAATGCTGTGGAAGCCAGTGTAAGCAGCTGTAACCTAGCGGAAGAGAAAGATTCTGATAGCAAAAGCAAGTAAAACAATCACCTGTACACCAGGACAGAGCACTGTGCAAATATTTCTGAGTTGTGCTAATCATTTGTGCTGCATCAGGCAAATCAAGCAGATTTCCTCAAGAATGGAAAGGATTTTTCCTAGCTGATGGAGTAAATTTACTATTATTCTGATTAAAGTAGTTTTCAAATATGACTAATCCCATCTGGCCAGAAAGAAAGTAAATAACAGGTTTTTTTCATCTGTCAGATGCAACGATACTATGGTAAACACTGTCGTCCCAGGTATCACGTGGGTCTGCTCCGAATACTGTCAAAGGACTTTCATTCAGAATTTTAGTCCTCTTCCTTTCCAGGCAGCAATGCCATCCAGATGAGGCACCCAAACCACCCAGATGAGGCATTTGACTGTCACTGCCTAAATTAGACACCGCCCACGGATCACTCCAGTGCTCTGAGTCACTGCCCACTGCTTGTCCCTGGAGATCTAAGAGGAGAAGCCAAAGTCAACAGTGCGAGTAATTACTCAAGGTTTTAATCTAAGGAGTGTAAAAATAATAAGTGATGATATAATGAAGTGAAAGATTCTTTCTTGATGAGTGTTAATTAAGTCATGGTCACACAGGCCCTGGGGGAGCTCTGAGTAGATTACGGTCTTCAGGTGGGACAACAGACCCAGTCTGCTGAGCCCTTGGCCAATATGAGATTATTGTTCAGTGAGGGGCAGTTAATGTACCCATCCTCATACCATGAGAGAATTATCTTCCTCACCATCTCCCTGATCCATTTTGGATCTTCCCCTTCACAAAGAGGGGATTACACTCTTCATCTGGTGTAAATATCATAGAATGGCTTAGGTTGGAAGGGACCTTAAAGGTCATCTCGTTTCAACAACCCTGCCATGGGCAGGGACACCTCCCACTAGACCAGGTTGCTCAAAGCCCCGTTCAGTCTGAACACTGCCAGGGATGGGCATCCACAACTTCTATGGGGAACCTGTTCCAGTGTCTCACCACCCTCACAGCAAAGAATTTCTTCCTAACATCTAACATAAACCTACTCTCTTTCAGTTTAAGCCATTCCCACTTGCTCTATCACTACAGTTCCTGAATCCCTCTCTGGCTTCCTTGTAGGCCCCCTTCAGATACTGGAAGGTTCCTATGAGATCTCCATGCAACCTTCTCCACGCTGAACAGCCCCAACTTTCTCAGCTTGAATATCCTGGTACCTCTCAAAGTCCCATTCCCATTTTGCTTTACTGCTTGACCAGGGAAAATCCACTCCATATGCAGTGACCAGGCACACATGGTGTTTCAGCAACACCACAGAAGATCACTAAGAAAGAAATTTTTCCAAGAGGTATTTCCAGAGACATTGCAGTAGACACACATGCTGACAACAGAGGCTACCAGATCCCCGCATGTCTGTGCAGGCGCAGCACATGTTCAGGAAGATTTAGCTTCTCTATTTTTTTACTTCCTACAGTGCAGAATGACCTCTTCAGAAATAAGCTCTCCAAAGGGACTTTTCCCTTTACATACTGAAGAGGTACTTCCCTGCCCACACAGGCAGCCTTAAACCACAATTCAGCAACTATTAGCATTAGCAGCACTGCTGTTGGAGGACAGAAAGGGATGGGAACTGGAGTTTAATTACCCTTTTAAGGGCATGGATTATCGCCTAAACAGGTTCCAAAAATAAAAATGTAAAGGATTGAAACAGGGTTTGCATTATCTTTAAATAGAAATATTTTTTTCTGGCATCATGGCCAAACAGGGGCCAGAAAATGTCACAACTCAGCCCGAGTGTCCAAAAGCATCAGTAGGCACAGCTGAGTGCACCAGTGTGGGCTTGTTCTCACTGGCATACATGGAGAAGCTCTGCAGTGTGTTATATGCTCAGCCATATGGCTGCCTGCATGTTTTGAGGTCAGAGAACAAGCCCTGAGTCCACACCTGGATAATTTCCCTTGTAGCTCTGTGCCCTGTATCTGCAAACTGTATATGTAAGTCTGTGCCTTCAGCTAATAGAGGGGGACAAATCTATTTACAATAAATTTTGCCAAGAATGAGAAATCCACGCTATAAAAACCATACCTTCTGTGTGTTCAGTTTTAAAGATGAGCAACGCAATGTCAGTTTTTAGCTCTGAACTAATTTTAATGGTTGAACCGCACACACTCAGACAACAGGGTAATGGAAATCGTCACAAGCCCTTATCTGCAGCAGCTCTGCCAGCTGCTGCTGTGATGCTGCTTCTCATTTCTAACTTTTTTTTCTCAAAAGAATCTTTGCCTGTTGCCTAGTTATCTGTAGGATGAGCAGAACAGGGATTGAGAAACGTGCAGTAAAATTGTTTCAGACTCATGGAGGCTCTGATAATGAATCACCAAAGCTTTCTTTGGCAGGAAGCACATTTCTAATTCGAAGCACAGCCTGAGCACTGCTTCTCCTTTACCCTCATCCTCCCACTGCACTCTTTTCAGTGCATCAAGACCAGTAGAGGGGTCCTGCAGTTCCCAGAAATCCTGGGGTTTGTCCTGTTTTCTGGCTGGCCCCCTCCCAACTCCTGAATCATACATTCATTCCCAGGAGGGCCTGGGATATCACAGGGCACCTGTGGCAGGGATAAACTCTGCTCCTGATGACGGCAAATAGTGATGTTCCCACCTATAGGTTTAACGAAATCAGTACCCCTTTGTGTACTACTCACTGTAGTAGTCTGACTACACTGCTCATGATTAGCGCTAATTGTAAATGCCAGGGGAGTGAGCAATGTCCTCTGTGTTAAACACAGAGCAAACACAAACAATTAGCACTCAATACACAATAAGGAATTGCTTCATCAGGCAAAGGATGTACGTAACTGCCATGATGAGCGATAAACAACAGGTCTCTTCATCTGTTCCATTTGTCACTGCAAATACAAGTCATCTCTCATCCACAGCATTTCTTAAAAGACTGCATTGTATTATAGAATTATACATCCTTTCAAAATAGATGAAATAAAAGCTTAGCAGGACAGTGATCTTATGGATATTTAATTCATGACTAACATTTTTCTGGCAAACCGTGTAAATAAACTTCAGCTTGGGCTCAGGAGAATGATGGGGGCTTCCAAGCATTCTGTCATCCTGGCTGGCTCAATGTCCTGCAGCCTGGCCTGCTGGGGAACAGCAGGGACCCTGAGCCACTGCTCAGAGGATTAGGACATGCACATTCCACTAAGATATTCCAAACAAACACAGATACCAGGAAGAGCTCGGAAATTTTAGATTTAGGGCAGATTTGGGGAGAGAGTGGGGAGAGGAAGGGAAAAGGACGTTGTTTTAACTTGATTGCTTGTTCAGCCAATTATAAAGAAAAGGTTTTGCAAAACTCAAACCTAGTTCAGTATAGGCTTTGGGAACATGCATGTGTAAGCAGCTGGGAAGCTTTGTTTTGATTTTTTTCCTTGATATTGCTGTCTTCATCGCTACATTTGCTGAGGTCAGTATATAAAATGAAGCCTGCAAGCAAAAAGGTGATAAATGCAACATTTCTCCTTGACAATGTCATGCCTTCAGACTTTTCAGCCATAAAACTTAGTGAGGTTTCAACAACTACGCATATTAAATGGTTCCTATTTACATTGTGTGCATAGGCATATCTACACACACACACACACACAAAATGCTTTTGGCTGATTCCCTCCATGCTAAAAAAACAAACAGGCATTGCAGGCAACCTCAGTGACCGACTACTCAGTCACTGAGCTTCTGAAAGCAGAGAGATTCAGCAAAAGACTGAATGAATCCCTCAGTAGACAACCAAGTAACAGCTACAATATCCAAGCCTTGGCAAATGCTCCTAAGGGCGAGACTCCTCAGAGTCTTTGATTCCTTCTAACAGAGCTGTTTGGAGCAGTCTTATTAGGCTTTTAAGTGTTTAGTTCATTCTCTTAACCCTTCTCTCCTGCCACTTGACCTTGAGACTCTCTCTGAAAAGGAATTCCCATGTGTTAATTATGCCATGTGTAAAACAGTGTTATTACTCCACACACATTCACTGCCTCTTAATTTTTCTGGGATACTCCCACACTGCAAGAAGCACCATAAAAATTTGGTGAGCTAACTTCCCGATTCACGTGCTAGTTAGCTGAGTAAAAAGGGCTGTGATAATCTCGGGCAGTTTCAGTGCGCCATTCCTTAATCTTTGAGTTTGATCTTTCCCATTACAGGAGCCTTCCTGCTCCTCTGTGACTTTATTCCCCTCCTAATGAAGAAAATGCCTGGGAGAAGAGTCACGCTGAGGCCTAAATAATGAGGTCACTCCTTTTCATCAAGGGACAAGTCTTCATCAAGGGACAATATTGCACAATTTGCAATCATTCACAGCAGTGATGACTAGAGGTGATCAGTCATGGCTAGACTTTAAGGGAAAAATATTCATTATCAAGCTATGGAAGAGGGAAACAAAAGGTGACTCATGAGCTTTAACCGTTTAGAAATCAAAACTGTCACAGAGGTGGCAATTACACTGTGAATGTTGTGAACCATACAAAAAAAGAGGTGAATATTTTCAGTAACTATACTCAAACCCTTCGTGCAGCTCACACCCTGCCAGGTCACCACCACCCTGCAGAGAGAGGATTTTCTTTTCCAAGAGAATTATACATAACTCTTGCAGGGTGCGAAAAGAGAGGTTTTGTTGAAATGCCACCTCCAATATAAGGGATAACATGTACTCAAGGGTTTCAAGGTGCCACAGTTTATCAGCAGTTGGGTGGATGTGCTATAAAACACGATCATACCCTATGGACACTGCAGTCCCTCCTGAGACTCAAGAGATTTCAAGAACAAGACTCCTTGGGCCGCAAAACACCTTCCTGCTGGTACAGTACCACAGCTCCATCACCCCATGAGCCTGCTCAGCTCTGAGCGCACATTATGCATAAACATAAATCCACAAGCAGGAAGGATATGGGTCTTTTGACTTTTCAGCTCAGATCTACTTAATGAAATCAGGCAGTTCATTTTTGCTTTCCTCTGAAGATACCTCTTTGTTGGCAGAAAACAAAGGATTCGTAGGCTTTTTCTATGCCGATGGACTTTTTTCCAGGTTTTCAGGCACTCGAGTCAAACGGATACCAGAGAGCTGCTACCACCAAGGGTGTAAAGCCAGACACTGGTATTCCAGTGTCAGAGGAGCACGATAACCCATCAGTACTGCACACCCACCATACAGTAGGAAGGCCAGGGTCAGTATTTCTTGGGACAGCTGTGGGCAAGTGTTGCCAAATATCTTAGACTGCTTCCTTCTGCACAGACATCATGAGCTAAATATTACAGCAAATTTAAAAGCCTTTTTGCATCCCGCTTCCCTTAGTGCATCATTTTACATAGCCCTGTGGAGCATTAAATCCAATTCTCTATATAGTTGCATGCAAAATAGTAAGCATCGACTGCCTGAAATTTGATATTACAAGGAGAGGTCCCCCTATATAGTATACTCACATATAATACTCATCCTCCCCAGTATATATACTTTTCATAAATCAATACATTAAAAATAACAACATCTTATGTTAGTGTAAGATACAATGAACTATGCTAGACTCATCCAACCCTGCTTAGTCACCACACATATCCCATTTGAAAAAATGGTATGAGTAATTCTGAGTGGAAATCAGAAAAAATGAGTAACAAAGGCCAACGGTAACAATGAGGTCAATGTCCCCTCTCACGGGCAGAATAGCTGCAATGACACCAAGGGAGTTTTGCCTTTTTATGCCACTGGGGGCTCATACCCTTATTTACAAAGGATAGTTGAAGTTATCAAGAAATCCCTTTAATAATCCCAAAGAAGGGCAGATGTTTTGTCATGGCTACCAAACCCATTAGTAACAAACTACTGATTAAAGGCTTCACTCCATATAAGCACATGCCTTGAGCCATTCTGATGGAACAACAGTTTAACAATTTGTTCCCTCAGAGAAGCAAGTGACCAGCTCTGATATTGCTCCAATCTCCTGATAGGTGCTGGGTGACCCTGACCTCAGGGAAGAGTTTTTCCTCTCCAGCTATATCCACTTGTATGGATGGACCAGATCTTCAGCCTGCAGTGATGGGCACAACAGCAGCACTGGTCTATTCAGCCACTGATCCAGGCTTGCCTGTTAAAGCTGGTGCCAGAGCCATTGTCTCCAGCTTACATGCACTGTTAATATATTCTCAGGTTACATGTAACCTGAGAAGAAAAACCCTGGGAAATAATTACAAGAGTTATTCAATTGTGCATTAGTGGTGCACAACGTTCAAGAATCTGTATTCCAGGTTTGGCAGTGAAATCAACATCCTGGCCCTACTGAAGATACCACAGATTCGCCACAGGTCTCCAGCTGAATGGAAGAGCTTGAACATCATGCAAAGAAGAAAAATTTACATAGTGTCATGCTGGGAGATCGCTATGTCAAAAGCCTGGCTATAATCCTGACTTTCAAGTGATGCTTTTGTTAGCCCTAAGGTGTAGCCTGTGTTACCATTCTCCCACATGCTAGTATGCCAGGAGAAGCAGTGCCCTGCTGAATGAATGGAGGATGGGAAATGGTTGAACATCCCTCTAAAATAACTTTTTATATACAAATACACACACATGGATGCACAGAAACTAACAGGGTGGAGGGCTGAGGTTTTTGTTCTTTTTTTTTTTAATTGCAGAGTTTCTTTGAATGCTTAAAGCTCAAAACAGACAAATTCTCATTTCACATACTCCTCCTAATCTCCCTGCACCTCCCACATGCAGCTGTACAATGTGGACTTTTCTGACTTACAGAAGTCCCCCTTGTGCAGAGACCCAGTTCAAGGTCCATGTGGCACCCCTGTTCATCTAAGCTTTCAGCTACAGCTAAAGTGATTCAGAAAGTGTGACAAGGGCTCCCAGTCACCTGGAGGAATGAGATTTACTTGCAACCTTACAGTTCATCTTTATCTGAAAGATATGAATAAAACTGTCTATAAAGCTCAAGAATTTTCCCCGTGCTTCCTTATACTTCATGCACCAGACATGCAAGAGATGTGCGGCACTTGCATCATGCAGGCTCTTGCCACATCATCCCCCTTCTGTTCAGAGCCCCAGATGCAGTAAAACCCCTGCCACTCCCACAACACCTCCCAAATGCACTCACGGTCATGGGACACCCTGTGCCTGAGCCATCCTGGCCTGAACAGTCACCTCTGAGAAAGTTCACCTATGTAGGGGAACAACCTCTGAGTCCTTCAGATGTCCTCCACCCCAGAGAAGAGCAGTCAAGAAAACAACTGGGAGGTGGCCGGGACACACAGACACCTCTCATCATACTTTCCCTTTCAAGTATGTTAGCTCCCTAGCTCAGCTGGCTTTCTCTAAGACAGGTCTCTAGAGAAGCATAAACAGGGATGGCTGCATTTGTAGGTAGAGGCTCTGCATGCATTTACTTTCCTGTGAGGATCTCGCCCCTTTCCATTTACCCATATCAAGGTCTCTGTTTCCACACAGGGCATTTCTTCACCAGTGCTTCAGTCACCCTCTTCATGCCAGCATCTAATAACCACAAGGAAGCACATCAAAAGAAGAGGGCAATGAAAGGAAGCATTCTATGGCAGAAGAGAAAAAAGAAAAGCCCTCTGAATCCAAAACACTAACTTTTTCCTGCAATGTCTTGTGATACATAGGCCATGAAATGCAACCAAACAGATGCAGTGAGGTCTACTCAAGGCTTCTGCTTTGGATCGTCCGTCTTGGAAAATCCCCAGTAGCTGCAGACAAACCTTGCCTCTGGAAATCCCCTGCTCGCTGTGGTTCAGTCCCTTTGTCTATGGAGAAAACCCCAGCTGTGCACTTTACTCTCCTGTGTGGGTACTGCAAGGCCAATCTTGCATGAACAGTGTTCAGAAAGGAGGCAGAAGTTATTTTTGGCCACTCCAATAAGGAAAGAAGTGCAGGCTGAGGAAGATAGGGAAGAATCAGGCGTGCCTCAGTTGGCATTTATTGTCCTACCCAGGGCAGGCCTTGGGTAGTTCAGACTGAAGAGGCAGAAAATAGGAGTATCACACATATCAGACCCAGCTCTTCCCCATGCTCCCAGGCTTTCTGCAGCCGAAGCCAGACAAAGGGGACATATCCTGACCTCAGGAACTACGTTAAGTGGTCTGCTATGGAGAGGTGGCCTTAACCAGTACAGTGCTGGCAGGATTGTTCCCTCATCCCTCTGGGCTGGCTGGAAGGAGCAGCCCAGCAGATCTCCAAGGCGTGGGGTGACCGAGTCCCTCCTGGGTGACCTGGAAGCTGCAGCCACCAAGTGAGTGCCATGGTCATTCACAGACTGCAGCAGCTCTAAAAACTACCAGCAAACCTCAGAGATAGCTGCAGTTCCTGACAAACGCCCCTCTCTCCTGTGCCAAGCAGATCTTGGCACAAAGAAAGAACTTGGCACAATAAACTGAGGGCTTCCCTTCAATGAAATCAATGCTGGCAGCCACGACAAGCATGTTTGAGGGCAGACACATGGTTGGCATCACGCAGCACTAATGTGTTGGCCTTCAGCAGCGAGGGGAGCTGCCGCCTCCCCACACAAAGGGTTAAAGCAATGTGATCTCATGCATTGAGGCAGGGCCCAGCATGGTGCCAAAAAACAGGTACCTGCTGCCAGCCTGAAGGTGCCCCACATGAGGGACCCAACTACTCTTTGACCAAGTTACTACAGAAGTGGACCTGCAGGAAGATATCCATCACAGCTCCTAATGGGACATAAGGAAATGTAATTTTTACTTAGGACAGCATTGGTCATGACTCATCTGCCAAAACTGGAGGAGCAGTGACAGTTCTGTCACTCAGTACAAGGAGCTAGACCACCAGCTCTTCTCTTGCTACCTCATCATAAATGGAAACTGAAAAAACACGAAACACCACAAGAATTGACCCTGTTCAGTCACATCCACAGACCCAAGGGCTCGCTCACTGCTGAAGTCAGGCTGTCTCCCTCCAAATCTTGGAGGGGGATTGAGCAAGAAGCCAAACTGCCATGACTTTCCCAGTGGCCTTGCTGTGTGATGAAGCAAATACAATCTTCTCAAGGACTGCATGATGCTGCCACGGTTTGTACTTTTTCTGCCACTTTTCAAGTTTTTTCTAAGCCTCAACTCCTTAGCTATTTAATACTTTGATAACAGAGGCCAGTACAATCATTTCTACCTTCTAGAGGGAGGAGACAAAAATGGGAAGCATAAGTTCATGACAGTAGAAATGGGTCTCAGTGGGCCTGAGTTAGACCTTAGACTTGCCTCAGCAGGAAGCCCAGCCTTCCTGTTTTCCCTGGTGCTTCCTACAGGTCTGAGCTTGGATCTCTGAAGGTAAGTGAAAAGGAAAGGAGGTTGTGGTCCTGTAACTCAAACTGAAAGAGGAAGGCAACACTTGACAGACAAAGCTTTTATTAAATAAGCTCTAGGTCAGACCAAATTCTGCATCACGTAGGTCCTTGAATAGCACCATTTTCTTCTACAGAACTGTACCAGGCATAAAATAACACTGATAGTTTTCCATGACTGATGGTGAGGAAACACTAAGCAGTGATCGTTTCTTGGTCACTGAACAACTAATTAGGATGCAAGTAAAATGGATAAACTCTTACCAAGGCAGTTCCAAGGCAGGTGGATGCACCTGCAGCCAGCTCTGCAGCAGTGTGTATGTTCCTGGGGACCTGACCTTGACACCACTCTCACACTGTTACAATGCCACTGATACTGTTGATTCAGGTGGGATCTCTGGGAGTTATCTGGTGCAACCACCTGCTCATGGCAGGGCTTGCCTCAAAGATGCAGCTGACTTTGAAGCCAGACCCCACCGCTCAGCCTTTTTACAGGGTTTTAGTAATTACAGAGGGGAAGAGAGTGGGAAGTGGGAAGCAATTCCCAATCTGGCTGTCAAGCTGCAGGGACTCCCAGGTAGTGTGTTCACCACCCTGGAAGGTATGTGATGAAATGTTCGTGCTGTACCAGGCATTTCCTGCTGAGTTGCTGCATGCGCAGTCAGCGCTGCGTAAAACCCACCACCGCGGCACCGCAAATCTGGGTCAGCATCTTGATGCACCCCGTGGAAATGAACGTTCCTTCCCTCTCTCTGCTCTGTCTCCGGCCAGGGTATGCACTGGCATCATCTTTTCTTTGTATCCTCTCATTTGACAAGTATTTCCACCCACTAGCCTTCACCCACGCAACGCACCCACCCACCATTTTTTGGATGCGTGCCCAAATTCATTTCAAGGCCCCAGCAGCCGCAGAGCGGACATTTTGAGCGGGTGAAATGCAAAGGAAAATTCACATGGAACAACATGCCTTGCAGCTGGCATCTCAAGTGAACAAAATCAGGGCGTGCTCCAGATTTGCTGCAACTGCCCTGAGAAAGGTTTTTGAAAAGTCACTGTCGCGCAAGCACTTCTGCTGCGCCGCGTTCATTAAAGTCTCCTCCTAATCTCCAGTGAATATTTGCCCAAGGCCCTCAGCCGTGTCTTAAAATTGACATGAGACTGGAAGTCTCTGATAAAAGAAGACGCGAGACAGTGGCAAGAAGAGATATCAAAGGTCAGAGTTGAAATACATTGCAGGTCCAAACAGATTTAGCCTGCTCATTTTTAGCCTCTTCCCATTGGCGCGCCACACTTCCCCCTAAATATTACAGACAGAAAGTATGTGCAGGCTGCAGTATCCGTGGGGCAGAGTGGAGGCTCAGCTCCAGCTGCACCTCCACCTCCCCTGAAGCACCCTTGGGGAGGATGTGTCAGGGCGTCCCAATGGACACCAGGCACCTGCAGAGGCATCTTTAATCCCTTTCCCAGGGTTGAGAGTCTCATGGCTCCATTGCAATGGAGCATTTTCTCCAAATAACAGCATTTTCCTCACTGAGACAAAGATCTGATGGATTTGTTTGTATCTAAACCATATCACAGTCAAATCTTTATTCCAAACTTTCAATGGGCTCACAGATTAATTTTCAGCTCACAGCCCTTTATATCTCGTCTCCCCACTCTGCATCAGAAACATGGGCAACCACCTCCCTGGCATTAAGAGTTTCATCCTGCTCGACTGAGAAAATAAAACTGCCATCCCTTTGATCCTGCTGGGCTAATTAAGACTAGATAGGAACAGGAAAGGAAAGCAATTCAGGGGAAAATTGTATCTCATTCCCCACTGTCCCCACTGACTTTGGAGAAAATGGTCTCCAAAGTCACCACTTCAGGTAAAAGAAAAAAAAAAGAGAAAAGGAGAGGCATTGAACAGACCTTAACTTAAATCAAGGTAGCGATAGCGAGTAGAAGTCCAGAGAACTTTCTTTCTTAGCAAGTCAGAGACCAAAAGCTGTACACAAAAAGTGATTTTTTTATTTCCCTTGGTTCAGGGAGCTGGCCTGCACCACAGTTAGCAGCTCTGTTGCCAGTTTCTCCATCTCAAGAAAGTGAGTCCCAAAGACTCTGACTTGAGGTAATAGCTCCCAAATAAAAAAAGTTATTTAATTAGCCATGGCCTAATGTAAGGTTTGGAGAAATTATTCTTTCCAAATGGAAACATTCTTTTAAGGAGTATTTTGTTTTGTAGAAAATAGCATCAGAAAGAAAGGAAACCAAAACCTGCATCAAATTTCGGCACAGCCTGCAAAACCTTATTTCCTATTTCCCAATAAAAATGCTACCATGAAAATGTTTAAAATCTTTAAAACACTGAAAAAATGTTAACAGTTACTGACCACATTTAATTCAAAAGAATCATATCTGATAATTCTGAGTCACCAAAACCATACTAAAAATCCTGCAAAAGCAGGCATTTTGCAAGATTATCATTATTCTGCCCCTTAAATAAGCCTTATTAACAGGAGGAATCTAGGTGGCACCACGATACCCCGCTGCATGAAAGTCAATCAGAAGGAGCTAATTTCAGATCCAATTTTCCTGAAACCTTTTGCAGACTTGCTGGAAATTCTCATACAGCCATTTTAAGAAGTCTTTTTTTTAAGGAGGTGATTGTCAGTTTAACCCATGTTTGACGTTATTATTTGCCAAGCTGAGAATAGACAGCTCGCACGCCACAGAAGGCTAGTGAAGCGGAGGGCTCTCACGCAAGACAAGTCCAGATGAGACTTGCCTGAATATAATTTCCTTCTTTATTTGGGAACTGCTAAAAGGCAATCAATAGCTACATAGCCCTTTCTTTTGTTTTAGAAGATTTTGGGGTAAGGAAGAAACACTGTTCTTAGCACAAAAATCCATCCAAGCAGAACATGTTTGAAACAACCCCAAGTGCTAAAACTGTTTTCATTAACAAGTTGCAGTAGTTCATTCCTTTCTTGTGCCTGTTGGATGACATTAGCAAGACAGGAGCTCATGGCAGGGCAGCAGTCTAAGCACCATGGATGATTTTAAAAATTTCTATTTTTAGGAAAGCTGAGAACCAATCTGCTCCAGTGCTTTCACCTTCTCCATGGCAGAGGCAGTTAATGAAGAAGAATTGAGGACACAAACCATACCTGCCTCACCACCAGCTGATGCTCCTCTGTGGCACAGGCTGCTCGTGAATGAGGGAAAAGTGAGAAGGCGAAACAGGCACACAGAATTAGGGAAAAAAACTAAGCATTTTTTTAAAAGCCCCAAAGTGGGATCAAGACCCTACCATAGGGCACCAGGTACAGGTGAGATGTGCTGGTCTTGCTCAGGGACACCTGGCTGCAGGAGGCTCATGTTGCACTAGGCAGAGGAAACGTTCCCTTCCCTCTTGCAAGCACCAACACCTTCTGTGGGAGCCCCACTGTGTTACTTACAACAAAAATTTTAAAAAGGGTTATAAGTGAATCAGTGAATAAAAGTCTCCTAAGCGTTTTGGTCTGGAAATCTAATTTTTCAGACACTGATATCTGGCACAGGTCAGAGCAAGAAATGGTGTGGTCTCAGGGACACATTCAACTCTAACATTTCCAAGTCTGTGTCATGATAAACCTAAAAAGTCCAATTTTTAGATTTTTCTGCTAGCTAGAAATTATTTTAAAATAAATCAATTCAAACGTGCAGAAATACCACCCTTCTGCAATGATACCGCAATATAAAGTGCTGCTTCCTTTGATAGTTTCAATATTAACATTCCCTTCAACTTAAATAGACCAAATGAAAAATAATAGGAGCATTGTCGGTCAAACCAAAATGCCTTCCTCTTGTCACATCAATCCAGTTTGGCACCAATTGGAACAAACCGAGGGTGTCAAACCAGCCATGCATCCCCTCCTGCTACCTCCTGAATGCTGGTGTGATCCCACAACATGTTTCGATTTTGACAGACTCCATTTTCCGATGCAAATGTGGTTTGGAGAAAAGCTCTGAGCCAGCTCTGGGGAAAACAGCTCCAAAGCCTCCGTGACGAGGCACATGCATACACAGGCTGAGTGCTCTCTGTCAAAAAACAGGTAGAAATTCAGCACAAAGAGGGACAGAAGACATTTTACCAGGGGTGCAACAACCTCTTCCTTGCTTTTTATATCCCCGTGTAACAATTTCATACTCGGGATGCAAGGGCTTTTTTTTTTTCCCCCTTAGCTGCGCTCTGGGCTGTGCGGATTCTACCGCAACATACACATTAAACAGTCGTTGGCAGTATTCTATAATCACCTAGGAATGCACTGGGTGTCACATGGGGCTTTGCTCAATACAGCTGTTCACTGGCCCAGCTGAACAATAAACATTTGAAGTATGGCAAATGTTCTTTGAGGGGGAAGGTTTGTTATTAATGTAAATACAAAAGGACTCTTGAAATGGCCCAGTGACTTCAGCTTCACTGAGGAGTGCCCAAAGTTAGGAAGCTGGAGAATACAGAAGTTGAAAACCAAGATGTTTTTTCCCTGTTATTCAAGCAGTGAGAATTCATTTAAAAATATCCGTATGACCTCAGGGGAGTCACAACCACAGAACCCAGAAGATTAAAGAAAATAAGCTTAAAATACCTTCCTCACAGAGTCATGCATTTCTTTCCCAATTGTAAGAAGTGATGGGGAAACCTCAGAAGGTCCAGAGGTTTGGATACATCTCCAGAGCAGCTGATGCCTTCTTAAAATCCCCCTCAGGGAAGATTTCTGCTCACATTTATTGGGAACAAGAAGCTGGCAAAGTTTGAGCTCATGCCTTTGGACTTCCAACCCAAGTCCTTCATTACCTGCTTGTCCACGCTGGTTCTCACTAACACAAATAATCGAGGCTTCAAATCCAATACCATTATCAACAATGTTGGCCAAACTACAGAAGAGGTCAGAAGCTGTGAAGAGCCAACAGTAAGTTGTTCAGATGACATTTTCTGTGGGCAGAGAGTCACAAAATAAAAGAAAATACAAGCAGTAGGCTTTCTTGGAGGTTGCAGTTTTCCCCATCAGAGATATTCCTCCCATCATGCCAGACTACCAATGGCTGATTGCATTTGCACAGCAACCAGTCAGCAACTAGTTAGTTTTTTTCTTTATTTATATTTGCTCTGAATTATATGTTTTCTGGTGTCAGCTTTAGAGGTAGATAAAACCTAGCTGCAGCAACAGCTTTAAAATCAGCTATCATCTGTGCTTCAGTCAACAGAAACCTTTAATTAAAGCATTGAGTTACACGGGTTTTGGTTACCATATAACTAGCAACATCTTCAAATATTTGGATTGCAAACAATCTTCATAACTTGGAGACAGGCATCATCTTTCCTGCTTCATGTCAAAGGCTTTGCAGGCATTTTGTAGGGGTCTGGCGATAGGGAATGACAGAAGGAAGTGCTGATAAGGCGCTGCAGCTCAGCAATAAGGTAGTGCAGGAAAAATACAGTATATATGTAATGGTTTGTGATCTCTTATTTTCCATGGCTTGGGAAAAAATTCTAGGATCTCTGCACTTATCCCAGACCTTCATTTGATAGTACAGCAAGCCATGAAGCTCACTAACGCTCAGGTTGAAAGTACAAAAAGATGCTGATTTTACAGTACTTACTAGCCAGATGCTTTCAATAGTATAGAGCTATTTATTTATAAGTGATATTGTAAGCATCCTATTTCATCTTGCTCTTCAGATTCAGGAGAAAGGACTTGTATATTAAAAAAGAGCATTGGACATTACAAGTATTTATGGAGAAAAAGAACAACTAAAGAGATTCCTATTAGCTAAATGAAAAACATTAAATGTGCTAAATCAGTAGGTATTCTGATTAGTATGCAATAAGTATCTGCTCAAACTAAATAGGCTGAGCCTGCTAAAACACTTCACAGGCCAGATGTAAAATGGTATTCAGACAGCCTAGTAAGTAACTTTAAATTCTTATTAATATCAAGGCAATTGAATTTTGTGTATCTGTACCTTTTTGTAAGTATCCACTATGAATGTTTTCTGCCCCATATTCCTCTATCTTCAATCACAAAGTATAAGTCTGTTGTCTATAATCCAATAGGGGACCCCTGGTGGCCTAGTGGTTAGCATGCAGGACTCTCACTGCTGCAACCCAGGTTCGAATCCCAGTCCCCTGGGCAGATGGAGCTCGTTAGCCCTGTGAGGCCATCCATCTAAGAGAAGGTCACTCTAAACAAACCTACGTCCTGAGGACCTCACTGCCATTGTCCAAACTTGCTTGGCCCCGGCAGATGAACCTTAGGATTAAAGGGTGGGCTCAGTTCAGCGCATGCTGTGTCTCACCTAAAAAAATCCATTGCGCAGGTTGGAAAGGTGAAAGACCTTTCCCCAAATCTTCGTTCGCGAAGACTGGCCATTATTATTATAATCCAATACTAAAATACATGTCAAACAGGATCCCTCACAGAAGAACAGATAAGAGAAGCAGCAGATGATGCAAACATATGGCTATTTTTAGAAATCTTGTCCTCATCGAAAAGTATGAAATAAATATATTTACCTATTCCAAAAAGCACTTTTTTTAAGGTCTCTGTATTTAGGTTTCATTTTAATTAAGCATTTCAAAAGAGGAGAAGCATCTAAGTGTAAAGCTGTACCCAAAACAGAGTCTTTACCTGCCACCAAGCCCTGAAGGAACATATGTTCAAGAGATCCCTGTAGGATTGCAAGTTTATCAGGTTCACCAGAAAGTCCCTGCATAATGACAGCTGCCCTAGATGATAATATTCAGAACCTGATAATATTCACCCCAAGCCTCAGCTATAAACTAGATGTCTCCTCTATCTTCCTCTTTCCTTGAAAGATGAGTCCAGCAGGCCCTCTCCTATGGTCATCAGTTCTCAAAAATGAAACTTTAGGGATGCTACCTCCTCCCCTAGCCATTGTGTATTAACCACATTTTTATAGCAGCTGGTCTGGAAGCACAGATTCAGCTCCTTTCTCAGCCCATCTCATACCTTCTCATGGGGCATTTAATTGCCGAATGCAGTCCACATTAGGAAGAGAGTTGGTGAAGAAGCAAAACAGAGACAAGAACAATCCTTCACCTCTCCCCTTGGGGCTCTGTCACTGTGCAGTAAAAAATCCACCATTCATGGGACTGGAGAGAAAGAGGGAGAGAACAAGCATGGAGGGGACATCAGTCTGGAACCTGGTCAGGACAGACTGGGCCCTGCTTCTCAGGTTGTGTTTGGGTTTTAATCAATGAGCACTCAATGTTAAGTGTATAAACAGCCACTGAAGGAGCTCCTATCTGGGCCAATGCCTAAGAGAATGCTATTAAAATGCAACAGACATTGTCTCATTAAGAATCACGCAGCACAAAGTGTCCTACTTTGCAGAGCTAGGCATGAGGCACATTGTCTTGTCTTGGAAGGCTTTTAAAGGATTATAGTATGTTCCAAACCCATTCACCTCAATGGAGAGGTTTGCACTGACTCACCAAAATTGGATCAGGCCATTATGGCAATAGATCTTGCTATACAAAGAGACATATCCCCAATTCTGGAGTCACCAGCACACTGCCATGCACACATTTCTGTATTAGGCCACAGGACAGGCAAATGCTATTGTTATTATTCTGGTGTTCCTCAGCCACACGACTACTCAACTTCCAGCATCACCCTTAGGCACTTAACATTTCCTTGCTTGTGTGCTCCTTCCAACAGATATACTTCTGTTCGGGTTTTCGGGGTTTTTTTTGTGGGCTGCACTTTTAAATCCTTAATCACTGCATTGGTTAAAGAAACAAGAACGCATTGTGTGTTCAAAACAGTGTAGATATAGCTAGGAAGGCCCCCTCCTCTAATTAAAACCACCCATTTGCTCTTTGTGTAAAGAGAAACATAACACAGCAGGAAACAACTGTCATATCAAATACCCCTTTATGGTAATTGTGGTTAAATACCATCTTTTTAATGGTAACAAACTTATACACGTTTGGCAACAGATGTAAAAATAAGTAATCACTTTAGCTGGAGGGCTACCAAAATGGCAGGTTTCCCAAGTCAATCAGTTCTCCCAGGGACTGGGAATGTAGAAAGCAATTTAGTGCTGCAAGGAATATGACAATCTATTTATAATGGCACACTATGCGAGGCTGAGAGGAGAAACTGCAGCTGTTGTATAAGGATTATAAGTGACTGATTGTTTCTAACAAAATGTATTGCTATATCAGAAGGAAGTACAAGTTTAGCTGCGTGGTTGATTTTCTTCCCCTTGTACAGGTGTGGTGCCAGCTTGAATGAAATCAGGCGCTAAGACTAAAAATGTTCTTTTGCCATCTCCCCCTTGACATTCCTGGGTAACCTTTGTCAACTCTCTTGGGGACCTACTCCATCAGAATCCATCCAGCCTTTGTTAAAATGAACAGAAAGGCCAGCCTAGATTCAGAAGACCCCCGGGGAGCATCACGAAAGATAGAGAGCATCCCTAAGTGTTAAATAATAGTCCACCCTTTTAGTTCTTGAAAAAACTTTGCTTCTTGTTTCATATTTACTTCTTTTCCAGCTGCTGTATGTATTTCTATGGGCAGTTAAATAACAGTCCCTCCATCCTAAGGGAAGGCTGCTTGCCAGTGCAGAAAAGCAAATGATTCCTGCCTTCCATGTACAGCACATTACACATGCCAGATGTTATGACTATTATGTTTAGGATCAAGGACACAAAAATTAGCAAACAGCAAAATTATCAGAGCACCCAAAGCCACCCAGTCTGGAGAACCCATGATCCAGCAGCTGACCCAGTCACAGGAGACATGGGTCCATGCCGTGCTTCCCATCCTAGTTTGAAAGATCCCAAGGACTACAGCAGCAGCAGGATGGGATTTCTCTAGCAACATATTCAAGGCCCTACATCCTTTGTAAATACTGAAACAGAAAACAGGCTCAGCAAAACATGCTTTTATCAAGTAGGATGCTAAGCATGATCGTGCTGTTAATATAAGCAAGGGGACTTTTTGCCTGTTGATGTGGTTAACCACAGTGCAGGGTGTAGTCTATCTCCTAAATATGTGCTCACTCTTTCCCTGCAAGAAGATAATCCAGGCCTGATGACATCTTTCCTACACTCTTATCTATTACATAGTCAGCTGAAATCTGGGAGACAGAGAGGAGTCTGATGAGAGACCTCTTGCATGTAAATAGCTGTATTTTACACCCTTTATATCCTTGGAACATGCATTTTCCATGGCTGTTTGGTAGAAAGAAATCTAGTCCTCAGTTTAGGCATCCAACTACCCCAATCTCCTCAAAGCCAAATACCAACAGACATTTAAGAACTCATAGGCCTCTTGATTATGGAGACACAGGACTGACAGAGGCACCCAGACAATTAACCTGTCCCCTGCTGCTTTGTCTTTCCCCACCACCTCAAGACCATTCTCTGACACACTCGGGCCTGACACACACACACTCGGGCTGTGGCCAAGGGTTACTCCTGTGGGTTGCTTTCAGCTAGCACGGTACATCTTCAATATGGGCCACTTCCACACGTTTTTTCAAACAGCTGGAAGAGCCCCTGATTATTTGGCAGGCAAGCTACAGTGCCAGCTAGTGACACTCGATGCCATCACGCAAGGTGGGGAGTCCCCCCAGCATTGAGACAAAGCTGAAGCAAACTACAGCATATTATTAAGGAACAGATCAGGCACCTGGCTGCTGCAATCCAGCTACCAGCAGCCCTTCATTTTCACCTGGATCTAGCACAGCAAGTCACCTACACGCACAAACCCTGCACCTGGAGGAGATGGGGGTGTTTTTCTGTGCTGTTTGTAAAGAGGTTTATTGATCTTTGCATCATACAGACAGCTGCAGCAATATGACTCTACCTGCTCTCCCAGCCCTGCCCAGTTGCACAGAGGGAAAATAATTTTTCGTTACATCCTAGATGGGCAGCTGGGGTATGGGAGTAAAGACAGATCTATCTATAAATATACACACACACAGAGTCCTAAACAGACTATTCTTTCTGTGTAAAAAGGTGCATTTATACAGCACTTTTCATCATGGATCTTAAAGCATTCTGAAATACCAAACATCATCAGACCTCTGTAAGGGCTGGGGTAGTCAAGGGAACCTGGGAGAGAGCTCTTACAATGCCATGTTTCAGCAGACTGGTGTAAGAGCAAGAAACCACGTAGGCAACCTGAGAAACTGTGTGGACTTCAGGGAATTTTTGCTTTTAGAGAGTTTTCATTTTCATCTTTCAAAACTTTCTCTTTTAAATCAATTAAAAGATAATTTAAATGATGTGCAGAGACAAAACCCTAATTCTGGTACATTCTGGAAAGCTTAAGTCAGCTCCACAGCTCTGTTGCATGCACTAAAGCTCTCCAGCCATTGTCAAGATATGCCAGCACGCACATAGATAGTCTGAATATATCAAGTAGTGATAAGAAGCCAATGCAATTATTCTTCACTCTTCAACACTGAAGAATTAAAGTATTGCTTTAAAATTAAAACTAACTAATTTATACCATTAAGAGATACCTTTACCCCTTCAGATTAGTGCAATAAGGCCTTACCGCAATTAAAATTAGACCTAATAGGTGTTATGTAACTAAATAAAAGACTTCAATACTACCTACCTTTTGGCCTCATCTAACCCTGAGATTAGCTCAGTTGGTTAGAGCCTGGTGCTAATAACACCAAGGCTGTGGGTCCCTTCCAACTCAGAATATTCTGTGATTCTGACATTATGTTTGAAACTGAGGGACCTGGGTGTATGACCCACCTCCATGCTAGAAGTGGCAAGGTGTGTAGGATTTTCTCTCCTTCCCCCTCTCAACAGTCTAGCTGCTATGTGAAAGAAAACCAATCAGGTAGGCCAGAAGGCAGCTGCAGCATGCTCCAGACAGGTTCATGGAGCACCTGCAGAGCAGTTCTGCCCCACTATTAAGCCTCTAAGTGGTTGTGCCAGAGCAGAGGTTCAATTTCTCCAGTCCATTATGATATGTGACATGAAGATGTCACTCAAGAAGGATCAGAAGCAAGAAGTGGGGAGTGCTATAAAGCAGTCAAGGTGAAACATGCTGGTCCTGGGAGCTAAAAGAGAGCCCCCAGCAATCCCTGCTTTATGGTTGCCTCCCCAGATTGCATGCACCCCCACCCTTTCCAAAGATCATAAAGAAGGCCTTTGCCTGGATCTGAGAGTCCATCCTCCCCAGGAAATTTTCTGCTCTAAGCTACTGTCTTCAGGTAAAGTATCACAGAAAAAATATCGGGCACAGCATCCTCTTTCTCCTTAAATCCAAGAGCTTCACCCCCCAAGACATGCCATTTGTTCCTGAAAAGTGGGGCCAGCAGTTACAACCAACCTTTTTTGGGGTTAACAAGTGCGATGTAATGGACGTTTACAGCAGCTGACAGGTACCCCATGCATTCAGGTCTTCATTGCAGCTGAAGTTATTGACAGCTACCATATGTAGTTGTACCCTGAAACTGCACCTCATCAGCATTTAAAGCCAGGTAGAGAGGGTGAATAGCACTTCACCTGAAGAAACTCAGAAGCACTTTGATGAGGAATGACCATGCTAAGATGAACGTGACTTCATTTTAGTAGCTGGATCCTGCACATATCTCTTCAACTGCAGTCTTTTTATTAGTCACATTTTTATGGGTGCCAAGAATCTAGCTACAAAGAACATTGTACAACTCAGACATGGAAAAAGTTAGTTCTTTGTGGTATCACATTTTAGATGAAAAACCACTTCCTCTCTTGCACAGCAAAGCAAGAAAGCGTAGGCTTCAGTTTTATCAGTCATTGCATCTGTGCCTTCTTAACAAGTTTAAAGTCTGTGAGCCAAAAATGTATCTTTCCCTTTTTTACATTCATGTAAATTTGAAACATGTATAGCTTCATTGGAGTTTACAATGGTAAAAATGATGAATGCTGGAATTTTGTTTTTTTCATTCAAGAAGAACAAATTGTTTCACAGAATAATATGCTTTCACTTGAGGAGGCTCAGAAGTTATTTCTCAAACTAGACCAACAAACTATATTGATTTTCAATGTGCTGCCGCACATGGGTTCACAGGGTGGGTTTCAGACGAGTTATCTGCTGTGGGGTAACAGCACAGCTCTGTAGTGACAGGAGTCTCTGGGGAAAAGGAAGCATTCACTGTTGCTCACAAACCTTCTGGCTAGTCCCTTCTGGTCACAGCACAGTCTGTTTTGACCATTTAAAGAATGAACCTTTTCCTCTTCTGGCATTTGTTATTACTTCTACTTCTTGTTATTCCAGCAGAAAACCACAAGTATCTATTTTAAGGTTTACTTTATACTCTGGATTTTCACTAGGAGGGTAGAACAGGTTAGCATGGGGCAGGTGTACCTTTTCTGTCCTTTATCTCATGCTACGGCTTACACATTCAGGTATCTTCAAGAGAAATGTTACTTCTTCAGTGTCTTTCCTCGGTTGGGCAAAGTGTAATTCTCAGTGCATTTCTGTGGTCATCCATAACTTTTTTATCTGCCGGTCTGCTTAGCTAGCTGTCTGGTTTGATATTTCTAGTTTGCACTTAACCAGGCTGGATATTTCCCCTTTGTCTTTCCCCATAGTCATATGCATCAATCAGAGCTTTTTTTTAATTCTTTTTGCAGCAGATAGGGAAGAAATATAGATGAAGCCATGCTTACAAACGCCTCCACAGAAGAAATCAACACCACACAAGAAGCTCCGGCTATATCAACCTCAAGATGTGGTAATAATTTGAAATAGAATTTAGGCCTATAAAGTATTAAAAAAGAAAGTAACTACATCCTGTACTTACGTAAGAAAAATATTGACCTCCTAGTAAGAACTACGGTGTGGCTAATAACAATATATCCCTATGAACTAAAGGCCTGGTTTTTATTATAATCATTTAACCGATGAATAATTTCAGATGTAGAAAAAACCAAAATAATTTATACAGCAATTACACACATTTTGGTATCAGAATAGGAAACATTGCCCCTGTGACCTTTTTTAAGAATGAGATTTTCACATTGTTAAACTGTTAATAACTGGTGTAATTATTAAGGGTATTTAATTTGTTGGTTTTAATAAAGTATGACAATAGCTGATGAACATTTCACCAGAATGTCACTGCTATCACTTTCCCTCTGGCATCTCAGCTTTAGTGTTCAGAAAACAGTTTCAGCATTCCCATTTGAGTTTTTCAATAACAAATCACAGATCTCTAGTCAGCCTAGAATATTACATTACCAGTCTTTTTCAGAAACATCATAATTCACACATTCTGCACCTACTGACTAAGTAGAAAGCAAAGCCATCCGTCACTGGAATTAGTCTCCCACACAGTTGCCACTTGTAAGAAAGGGGGATCCAATGCTTCTTTCCCAATCTTCAGTCATTCCCATCTCTTGATATCTGACGTGGAACATGTTGGATGACACCCTCCAACACTCTTTGCCCCAGAATTTTGCCCTTACAAGCCTGATACACCAAAACCCTTGCCCTGTTTCTATGCTTACAGAACAGTCTCTCTACCATGTTGCTGATTTTTCATACTCACAGTTGTATTTTGTAGCAATATTTTGTATGAAGTTATTTTATATAAAAGGTTGAGCTCTGGGGAAAGTTTAAACCATACCCCTCCAGGAATTACTGAGTTTGTTGACTGTGAGGAGAAAAAAACCCTCCTACATTTTCAAACTTTTTAGAAACATTTTAAACAAGTACAACTAATTAGAGCCTGATCAAAGCCAAGTGAAGCCCTCTGGAGCAGCTGCATTCCCTATATTTGTGAAAATCAGGCCATTTAGATAGTTATTTAAATATGGAGTATTGGAACTAAGCCAAAGCCCTTCAAAATCAATGGGACTTTTTAATGACTTCAATGCAATTTGTATCATAACTTTAGAAAATAACTTATTTTCTTTAATTCTTTGTTGCTGCTGACTGACACAATATAGATTGAGACATTTTTCAGTTGCAAAATCCACACAGGGTGAATATAAATTCACACACAATTGTTTAGGTTGAAAGAGATCAAGATCTTGAGATGATCTACTCCAACCCTCCAGATCAAGCAGGGCCAGCTAAAGCAGGTTGCCTGAGACTGTGTCGAGTTTTGAGTATCTTGAAGGATGGAGGCTCCATAACTCCTCTGGGCAATCCATGACAGTGTAGAACTAATACAGTTTAAAAAAATAATATAACTACTACTAGAGTTAAAAAAACCCCAAACCAAACATTTACTGTTTTTTCCTTGTCCACCAAGGTAGTCATATCATTGTACAAGGCAACATGATTGCTCAAGGGTGACTTCATCTTGATAAATCAACCCATGCTGATGACTCCAAATCACCTTCTTGTCCTTCATGTGTTACAAAATGCCTTCCAGGAAGTTTTTCCTCCTTTGCCTTCCCAGGCATCAAGGTGAAGACAACCAGCATGTAGTTCCTCAGCTTCAGTTCTTTTCTTCCTTCTTGAATATAGAAGTGATATAGAAGTTTCATCAGTCTTTGGGAACCTCTCCCAGTCATAATGACCATTTGACATAGTCAAAGATAATCAAGAGTGGCCTTGCAATGACATCAGGCAGCTCCCTCAGCTCGCATGGGTGCAACATGTCAGACCTCATGGGTGCATGTCCAGTATGTTTAAGTGCTCCCTAGTCTGAGTCTCCTTCACTGAGAGTAAGTCCTCCCTGTTCCAGACTTTTCCTCTAGTCTCAGAAGCCTGGGATTACCAAAGGCTAATTTTACTGGTCAGGTCTGAAGCAAAGATGACACGTGCTGACCTCTCCTCACTTTCCTACTTTTCAGCATGGTCCTTTCTTGAGCTTGGAGAAGGTGATCCTTCAATATCATCCAGCTCTCCTGGACCCCTTGTCTTTCCATGGCCATGTCCCATGGAATTCTTCCAAGCAGCTCTTTAGGCTGCTAACCAGAAATCCAGGGCTAATTTTTGGCCTGCTCCCTCCTCCACCATCTCATAGTTACTGCAGCCAAGGCTGCTTTTGACTTATGTCCTAGACCAGTTCTTCCTTATCTGTATCAGGTCCAGGAAATCACCCTTACCTGTTGGCTTCTTGATTACTTGTGCTAGAAAAGTTGTCATCAGGGCACTCTAGAAACTTCCTGGATTGCTTGTTCTGCTGTTATTATCCTTCCACTAGCTATGGTGTGGGTCCTCTGTGAGGACAAGGGCTATGAACATGAGGCTTCTTTCAGTTGTTTGAAGGCCTTATCTATTACTTCTTCCTAGTCAGTAGGTCTATAGCAGATACCCACTACAACATATCAGACTGCCTGTTCATTTTGACCCATAAACTCTTGATCAACTCCCGGCCCATTCCAAGGCAAAAGTTGTCAAAAATCAATTTACAAGTCCCTATAAGTAAGAAAGGACAACATTGTTGTAGTCACTTTTAACGAAAAGAAAAACCAACCCAACCCCCAAAAAACTAACACTTAAAAAACCAGAAACACAAACAACTGAATGCACTCTCACCAATTACAAAGGTACACTGTAGAAGTTCATTGTGCCAGGTCAACCTTCAGTTTTGAAATGTCATGCCTGGCAACACTCAAATGTATGACTAAAGGACTGCTTAACTCAAAGTTAAGGTTTTCTATGTGGCCTCTGAGGAAAAGAAACTTAACAGTGATGCTGCAGGCCTGAACTAAACCCCACGAACACACTTCACTTTAGAAGTGGGAGGAATTTTGGAGAGGTACAGACCATGAGGTGATAGATTGGGAAAAAACCTCTGGGGGCAATCTGTGCTGAGCTGTGCAAGCACAAATGTTGACAGAGCTGGTGATTTCACAGCGAGTCCAGCCTGTCCCGATGCACTGTCACTGTTGTACGTGGCACAGTGCTGGAGGATCCTGCACACACAGAGAACCACACACCCTCTGAGGCCAACAGGGCAACACACCTGTGACTCCAACAGCTGTAACCAGGCTCTGCAGAGAGTCCAGGTCACCAAGTCAGTCCAAAAGGTCAAGACAGAAAGGAGAGTCCAGGGGCCAGAATCTGGCCCTAAATCAGTAGGGCTCCTGGTGAGGTGCAACAGCAGGCTACAGAGATACTCCCAAGCAAAGGGAGTTGAGACCTTCATAGGGCATAGATAGGGAACAAACACAGAGTCAACCCACCTAGAGAGGGAGAAGGTCAGGACCAACCACCCTCAGAAGGAGGCAGGCAATGAAGAGACATCTAGATACAGGACAGCCTTCCTATTTGTGAGGCAGCATTTTGCAGAAGAAAAATCATAGAATCATTTTGGTTGGAAAAGACCTTTAAAATCACTGAGTTCAACCATAAACCTAACACTGCCAAGTTCACCACTAAGTTATGTCCCCAAAAATATGTTTGTCACAAGGGAAAATTGCTATTTTCCTTTAATTTTGATACAGTGAGATCCCTTTCAGGTCTTGTTTCTATGCTTCTCAGCCTCTCCTTTACTTCACAAGGCTATTTTCTGTTGCTCTAATAATAGATCACACTGTAATTCTCATGACTAACACATAATTCTTGATGCAATCCAAGTCCTACCTCTACTTGTCTGGAGTTCAATCTTGACTGTCTAGCAATTGCTGAAAATGAAACTCAGACAATGCTTGACTGAGCATAGAATTTATTATTCAGCTCTGTGTTACTATTACATAGGGCTCAATTATCATCTCCTGTCTCTTTCAGAAATCTGGATATGCTCAATGATAGATATTACTGAGACCTTACAAAAAACAAGAGTCATCCTGTGTGTGAATACAGTGCTCTTCCTTTAGTTTCTTGTTTCATTCCTGTATGACAGTCCACTGTCTTTTACAAATCTTAATTATTTCAAGTCCCAGTTGGCTTATTTCCCTAAATACTGTTGCCTTAGTTAAGGACCCACCGTGGTACCACTCTACAGATAATTTGAATCTAAAGGCTTCTACTGCATATTAGTCAGAGGCCTCAGTTTGCCCATTTGACTAGCATTTTTAAAGACTTAATAGCTGTTTTACTGCATCATTATCAGGATGTTTGAGAGGTAAGAGCTCCACTGCTTTCTCCAGCCAAGAGGAAGTATGATTTGTGCAGTTCAGCATTGACACAATGACCTTTCACCAGGTGGAAAAGAAAGGGCAAGTAGAAGACTGCATCACAACTGTATGCTTTTTATAAGGGTGTACGTATTATATAAAATCTGTCTATCCATTTACAGATAATGCATAATATGAAACATCAATACATACATAAAAATTACATTAATTCCTCCCTGACCAATCCTCTTGTTTATGTAAAGATTTCACAGGGACATTTGTATTTTTGGAAAGTGCTTTAAGGCATTTATCGTAAATATGCTGCAAATATGGAAATTGATTGATTGATTGACCTCGTTGTGAGACTAGTGTTAATAAAACTCACTGGCAAGTTATCAAGAGATACAAAACAATGCCATCTATGTCCTTTCCCCAAGAGGCAGAAGCATTTTTCCTGACTCTTTGCAATAGCTCATTTGCAAGTCTCAAGGTCACAGTGAGTAAATCTCCATCACCCATTACTGTCTATCCTTGATTGTCTCACTGGTTGCTGTTTAACCAGCAGTGATGGAAGTTGGTTGGTGATCAGACTGTGGGGTCTTGCCAGCAAAAGCATGTCCTATGTGTACTGAGGCTACCCAAAGATAAGGTGTGCTCCCAGTGCTTTAGAAGTGGCCCCATCCTTCTGTGACACTGACATGAGGCTGCTCAGCACCAGGCAACATCAGGCTATGCACCTGAGGGACAGCACTGCACCCCCTGGGTGCCCTCATCCCATTCCCAGGGCGGTCCCGTCCTCAAACAGCCTTCAAAGGAAACAGGACTTCAAAGTCCGGGGTTTATTCCGTGATCTTGGCTCTTAGGCAATGATTTATTATATTTTTCTGTTATTACATTTTCCAGTGTGATGGCTATCCGATATTGTAATGACAAGTAATGTCATGACAAGCTGGAATGGTGCCTCATACGCTTCCTCTACTGTTCATGATTCCATTTCATAATTGTCAGATCTTAAGACTAATAAAACCATCTAATCATTTAAACTAGCTTATAAACTACTGCTGTTACTTCAGATATTTATTCTTCTTCTGAATCCACTAATCTGTATGAAAAATTGGTATATATTTGTTTCCCAAAAGATGGCCTGTCTTGATATGAAGACATCCAGAGATGAGGATCCACTGCTGCCATTAGCAGTTTTCCCAGTGAGTGATCAACACAGACCAGTAAAAACCTTTTCTTAACTTTTGATTGAGCCTCAGCTCTCAGGCAGTGGTTTTTATTACAGGTTTTTTCCACTAAATTCAGTTTCTGTTTAGATTCAATACTTGCTATATTCCATGTTTATTGGGCTTATACATCATAACCAAGAAACCTCTTGATATTTTTTTTTGACAAGTGAAGTGTGATGAGTTCTTCAAACTCTCTGGACAGCATTTTCTTTAAATGCAAGAATCATTTCAGAGGCATTTTTCTGAATGTTTTTTTCCCATACTTTTTCTTTAAATGAGGTCAACAGAACCAGACAGACTGTTCCAGTGCTGTGCCCACCAGTGTCATCAGACAAAACTGCCAGCGGTGGGGAACCTCAATGCATCCCACTCCTATGAGTTTGCTGGTGGTGGCAGCAGTAGATGCTCAGAGCCCAGAGAGGGATCACAGGTCAGCAGGAGAGCACCTGAAGAGCAGCACAGAGGAATCTCAGCCACTCCAGCCTGTATGTTGGCTTCATCAGGGCCCAACTTAAATGCCTCTATGTAGATACACATAGAATAGGGAATAAACGAGGAATCTGAGATGTGCACACACCTGCAGGGCTGTGCTTTTATCGGTATCACCATTGAGACATGGTGGGATGATGGCTCCTATGACTGGAGTGTTGGAGTGGAAGGATACAGGCTTTTTAGGAAGGACAGGCAGGAGAGATCATAGAATCAGCTGGGTTGGAAACGACCTCCAAGATCATCAAGTCCAACTCTTGATCCACTACCACCATGGTTATTAGATCATGGCACTGAGTGCCACGTCCAGTCTCATCTTAAGAACCTCCAGGGACAGAGAATCCACCACTTTCTTGGGCAGCCCATTCCAATGCCTGATTACCTTTTCTGTAAAGAATTTCTTCCTAATATCTAACCTAAACCTCCCCTGGCACAGCTTAAGACCACGCCCTCTTGTCTTCCTGATAGCTGCCTGGGAGAAGAGACCAACCCCCACTTGGCTACAACCTCCTTTCAGGGAGTTGTAGAGAGTGATGAGGTCTCCCCTGAGCCTTCTCTTCTCCAGGCTGAATAACCCCAGCTCCCTCAGCCTCTCCTCACAGGGCTTGTGCTCAAGTCCCTTCACCAGCCTTGTTGCTCTTCTCTGCTCCAGCACCTCAATATCCTTCCTAACTGAGGGAAACTGCTAAGGCAAATGGAAAATACTGAGGTGATTAGTGACAGCCAACAAAGCTTCACTAAGGGCAAATCATGCCTGAGAAATTTGGTAGCCTTCTATTATAGGGTTACAACATTGGTAGATAGGGGAAGAGAAACTGATGTCATCTACCTGGACTTGTGAGACACGGATTTTATGGCTGGACCATTCAATGGAAAACTAACCAGCTGGATGGTCAGACTCAGAGTTGTGATCAACAGCCTGATATCCAAGTGGAGACCAGGGGTCATTATTGGGACTGACGCTGTTTAACATCTCTGTTGGTGACATGGACAGTGGGGTTGAGTGCACCCTCATAAATTTTGCCAATGACTCCAAGCTGTGTGGTGTGGGAGACGTTGGAGGGAAGGGATGCCACCCAGAGGGATCTTGACAGGCTTGAGAGGTGGACCTGTGTGAACCTTGTGACGTTTAACAAGGCCAAGTACAAGGTCCTACACCTGGGTCAGAGTAATCCCAAGCACAGATACAGGCTGGGCAGAGAATGGATTGAGAGCAGGCCTGAGAAGAAGGACTTGGGGATGTTGGTTGATGAGAAGCTCAAGGTGACCCATCAATGTGCACTTGCAGCCCAGAAAGCCAAACCAAATCCTGAGCTGCATCAAAAGAAGTGTGACCACCAGGTCAAGGATGTTGATTCTCCCCCTCTACTCTGCTCTTATGAGACTCTACGTGGAGTGCTGCATCCAGTTCTGGGGTCATCAGCTTAAGAAAGATACAGAGCTACTGAAATGAGTGCAGAGGAGGGTGACAAAGAGGCTCAGAGGGCTGAACCACCTCTCCTATGAAGACAGGCTGAGAGTTGTGGTTGCTCAGCCTGTAGAAGAGAAGGCTTCAGGGAGATCTTATAGCACCTTCCAATACCTAAAGAGTGCCTACAAGAAAGCTGGAGAAGGACTTCAAAGGGCAGGTAGTGATAGGACAAGCTTTAAATTGAAGGAGAGTAGGTTTAGATTAGATGTTAGGAAGAAATTCTTTACTGTGAGGGTGGTAAAGCCCTGGCACAGGTTGCCCAGAGAAGTTGTGGATGTCCCATCCCTAGAAGCGTTTAAGGCCAGGTTGGATGGGGCTTTGAGCAACCTGGTCTAGTAGAAGGTGTCCCTGCCCATGGCACAGGAGTTGGAACTAGATGATCTTTAAGGTCCCTTCCAACTCAAAACATTCTATGATCATAAATCACCACTGTCCACTCTTTAATCTCCCTGTCTACCTGCTCAAGAGCCTCATTCGACCTTCTGCCACATTATCAGATAGGAGCTTGTGTTCACTTACCCCTAAATCCTTTTAAGAGCAGCTACTTTCCACAATATTATTAGTCATTCGGTAATGTTTTTCTGCATTTCCTTGTGTTCATTACTTTGCAAATGGCTGAAAAAACATACTTTGTTTCACTGGGGCACACTAAGAGAGTAATTTACACTGCTCAGTGTAGCTGAAAAATCCTTAGCATAATTTACCAGTGCTAGGAAGTGTTGAACTGGATTTTCTCTTGGAGCTTCTATAACCTAAATATTTTTGGGACACAGTTCAATTTCAACAAAGTTGTAACAGAAACCAGGCACAATATGGGGGAAATGGGAGCCACAGGTCTTCTAGGGGTCTTCACCCCTGCCTTCCTGCATGGGAAATATAAAAAGTTATGAATTTCATTCCAAATCAGAGTGTTCCAACCATAAGAATCTGCAACAAATTTTGAAGTCCTAGTCCTCTGCAGAAGAGGATCATTTTTCTCCAGAGCTCCATCACTTGCTCCTCTACCAATCTTTGTGTCATCTGCAGCTTCTCACTAGCAAACTAGAAAAGCCATTGTTTATAGGGAGAGTAACATAAGGAATATCTCCAATGTCTTTTTAATCTGTTTTGAATGTAGTTTAGCAGCTGGCAACAAGGAGTTGAGCCAACTCAAGAAGCTCGGCCAACTCTGTGGACCATCGGCAAGTGGTGATGCTTTGCTTCCAGAGCGGGAAATCCTGCACTATTTGTTTCTGTTTACCCTTCTGGTTGTGCCTCCTCATTAAGATTCCTGAAAGTGGTGTCAATTAGCTTGCCTTGTATTGTATTTCAGTGTACTCGGTATGACAATACTTAGGGTTATATTCTCCACCAATATAAATCAGTATATTGCTCAGTGATGCTTTGTGTCAACTTTACCAGTATCTCGAGATTCAGGGAAGAAAACAGAACTGACAGAAGCTAACTTTTTATTTTCAAATAAAGTACTTTTTGGAGTCATTCCAGTTCTCCTGGTTTGAAGACCAATGCTAATCAGGCATGTGTTTTGACACACATAACCATATCACCTAGGGGATGAAATAAGGATCAGACCAGGCCATGAATAACTAATCCCCCACCATTGCTTCCAGTGGGAGTGTATTCTGTGGGGCAGAAAAAATGATTTTGCAATTTGCTTTTAGTAGGCGTTTTGGAAGTCTTTTTCCTCTCCCTTTCTCTGTTGCCTATTAGCATATTTCCTCTTCTTTACCACTTGATTAAGCTGAAGCAGAAAACTTAAGGAGTACTGACGAGAAGCCCTCTTCTACTGCCTTTAGACAGACTAATGTGAGCAGGACTCACTACATGGTGGTTGTTTAGGACATGAGAGCCTAAACAGACAACCCATGGAGTTAGTTGTCACAAGCACTAAGGTTGCCAATTTGCAAAATAATCCTTCTTCTCCAAAGGAAGATGAGGCTCAGGATAACAATGGCTAAGCCATAGCTTTGTCAGAGACCTCCTACATACACTGGTACCCCTGCTCGCTCTCAGCCAGGGAAGGGTAACAAGATTCTCAGGGTTATCTCTTTCAATTATCGGCTTTTGGAGCTTCTGGTGGCCTTTCACTACACATTTATGTATGAGTGAGCAGTGGGGCCTCCAGCACACTCATGGATCCCATGCACCCTCCAGTTCCCATTGCACAGAAACAGCATTACAAAAGTAATCCAAAACCAGCCAAAGTCAAGAGGACTCTAAACTGATCTCCTTCCAATCAGGCCTGAATAAGTAAGATTAAATAAACAAATATCTAAGAATCACAAAAAGAATATGTTACCATTTCTAATCCTGTTGATTTGACAAGAAAAATACATAGAAAGGCTGTATCTGTGTGCACACAGCTTAGCCTACTCTTTGAACTTCGAAGAGCCTTTAACACAGCCCAAGTTGCATGTAATTCTCATCTCTGCTTTAAACTTGAGTTACACACCTCAGCTCTGCCCATCCGGGAACACTGAAACAGTGCTCAAGCCCAGGGACCACGAGAAGCAGCCAGGACTCAAGTCCTGAGCAAATGCTTCTTTGTACATGTTGTTTGTTCCTACAAAATTTTGTCCTGGATGCCAAATGTATAAACCAACTGCTTCTCTCTGCTCCCCTAAACACCTCAGCCAGCATTTTATGCAGCGCTCCTCCCAGAAGCTGCCCCAAGCTCTGCACACAGTGGATTGCCACAGCCCCCTGGGATGGCTTACAGACCCTCATTGTCAAGGAGGGAAGAGCCCCAGAAACACGTGCAGAAGGTGGGAATGTTGCAGAAGGGAAACAAATATTTGTAAACAGTTTCATTTATCATCCAGCAGATATGAAACAGCAGGAGCAATGAAACAGGAGCTCGTGCCAGTTCCCTCTTCACAAGTGCTTGCAAATAACACTTGTCTCACCCCTTGTCACCTCCCAGACCAGAAAGTAAGAGCACTAGCCCATCACACTCCTTCACATCAGCTGACTCCATGTTCTGCAATAACATTGCCACCTCTCATATATTCCAAGACCATGGGTTTCTTTTAAATACTTAAACTTTAATCTCTCCTATTTCCCTTGAAAGACCAGCAGGAGGACTTGTCAGCAACTTACCGTGCAAGAAAGAAATGGATTGTTAACATGGATAACACTTGCTGTGTGGCTACAATTCATATGAATAAGATGTGAGCTCTGAATGCAAATACGTGGCTCTGGCTTCTATGTCAGAGAGGGTAAAGCCAGCCACTCAAGGTGTGCCTGTGCAAAATGATGCCTGCATTGCTCCAGGTACCCAAGGCTTGTTTCATAGAGCCAAGAGTATTAGGTCCTAAAGGGATCAATATACTCAATAGCTCTAACCTGACAGCTGCAAACCTTAGGAGGGTACAAGGGTTGGGAGCATGAGCAGCAGCCAATCTTCGTTCTCATTAAACAGCCCCTCCTATTGCTGCTGTGAGAAACCAAATGCTGGTCTAGATGGTCCCCACAGGGGACAGCTCCTGTGTTCTCCTGCAGCCACATCAGCTGAAGAAACAGAGCTAATTCCCATGCACCTACTGTGCCCTCACTCTGGCCTCCTCTGCCACCCTGCTCTAGTGAATGTGTACCTGCACAACAGTATAGCCCACATGACTGTGCAGACCATAATAGCACCATGGGACTATCCATCTTAGGGCACCTCGGGGGTGCATCCTCAGGGTAGGCAGCACTAGATTTCACCCAGAGAACAGCTGGGAGCAAAAGATAAACATATCTCAAGCACATCGCAAAGAAATACTGGGAAGCTGGTCCTGAGCCCTAGAAGACCAGCACGACAATGTACCACCTCCCTGGTGGTGCTTCCACCCAGTGCCAAGCACAGCTCTGACACGCTCAGAGCTGTCAGCCAGCCACGCTGGGCAGCAAAAACCCACTGTCCTTGCTGGGCTGGCCAGACCACTGATGCAAAAAGGTTAGGCTGCTTTTCTACTTGCAAGCTGTGAGCAAGGAAAAGGGTCCTTTTAAGGCCAGTGCAAATATTTCTGCAGGATAAAATAAAAAAATACCTTAGTCTTAACTTAGAAAATATCCCCCAAATCTACACCCACTCTCTTTTAAAACCTGTGGCCCAGATCTGCAGTGTAAAATGATATTAGCCTAATCGGGGAAGGGAGAGGAAATCTCTAAACTTATTTCTACCATTACTGCTCAGAAATTCATGAAGTAGAAATAAAGGATTCTGAAGAGTTATGACACATGCCACATACCTCCTAAGGTCTATTGATTTAAGTCACTCGCTAACTGAACCTCGCTTCAGTTCGACCTCTGAGCCGTATTTGCATTTATTATGCAATACCTGGCAAAGTAGTGCCACGTACAAGGTGTCAGCTACTCAACCCCTCAGTGACATCATCGGAGCGAATATGAAAAACAGAAAGTCACTCAACCAGTATGGCAGCTGCGTGGTGTGAAAAAAACCTGTGTGCGACAAAGAAACTACAAGATAAGAGTTAAGGGCAGGGGAGGGGGGAAGGAAGAAGAGAGATCTACAACCCTTAAGTCTGGAGAATAGGAGCACTTTGCTGCAAGTTCTTGCAAATGAGTTACAATGTAGTCATAACACGAACATTGGGAAACCATCGGTTCAAGAATATTTGTGGATATTTATTCTCCATCAATGGTTTAAAGACTGGATTTGCAAAAGCACTGAAGTTTCTCTTCCCCTCCATGGTTGAAATCCAGAGAGGCCTTCTGCTGTTGACGTCAGCAGGAACCACATTAGGGCAAAACAGATTATTTTCAGAAGTCTCTGTGAAATATAGTCAACGCAGTCAAATAGTGCAATTCCCACAGGCCTACTTATATTTACTAGGGAGTCATACTAAATTTGCTATATGATCCATGAAATCATAAAAAGCAAAAAGCTATATAAAAAGAGAATAAGCCTGAGCTCTTAGGTTCAACACACGATTTTACATCATTATTTTAAAATATGATGGCTTTGCCATAAACAAGTGATCTGCTGTCTTCAAGAGCAGTCACACTTGCATAAGGCTAGCATTGGAGCAACAGTTAAGGAAGCGTGAGCGCTGCCCTTTTGTATGGTTCCAGCATCTCCAAAACCTGCTGGGGATATATCCTTCACCCTTTTTCCCTGTAATATGAAGGAAAAGGATGGAGGTTTTTTTACTTCGTTCATTTGTTTTGAAAAGAGAGTTGCCTGAGAAGACCTGATGAGAGGACTTACTTCAGAAACACATCTGCCCCCAAGAAGACACCTCCTAGTGAAACCTGTTATCCAGTAAGAAACTGCCCAGGAGGAGAGGGCAGTCTTTGACTCATCGTAGGATGGGTGCTTTCACAGATACGCTCACACACCCAAAGAAATGTGTAAGATTATAGCCCTCGAATTCACAATATTTTCCATTTCCTTTTTTTAATGCAGATTATAAACTGATTTAAACTATTCTTTAAAAAGGCAATGCTACTGGGAAGGTGACAGAGTGAGATATAGGAGACAAGCTCTCCAGGAGGAGAAGGGGTGTGGGTTTTCCTCACTGTGGTTTTCCTGCCACCCACATGCCTGGGTGAGCCCTGCTCGTAGCATGGCTGTGATGGCCACAGCGACCATGGGTAAATCGGGTGACAGGGCTGGCTACACCAGGGCAAAGAAAATGCTATGCTAAAAGGAGCCTCAAGGTCTTGGCATCCAGGTCACCACTGGTCCCAACAGGGCTGCCCCTACAGAGGTCCCATGAATTTTACTAGGACACCAACTGCCCTCCTGAGCCTATCAGCCCAAAAACAGAGTGGTGGCTCCATGATTCCTCTCCTGCCTGGCTGAGCGGGGTTGGTGGCACCTCCTGGATGAGTGGCCCAAAGCCTTCCTTTGAAGCTGCCTGCTACAGCTACGACCCCATCAACTTGGAAGTTTTTAAGCACCTTCTTCAGCCTCTGAATATCTACTTTATTTTCCCTTTGAGATGAAAGAGCAGCTGTGAAGAGTGAGTCTGGAAGAGAAGGAATTTGGGGAACACATCAGTGACTTCAGCAGTCTTTAAGCTCAAGACTGACTGCTTGATGCAAAGCCCCAGCAAATGAGTGAAAACTTAAATTACACTCATAGACAGAGTGTGTGCTCAACCCTGTCAACATCTATGCGCTTCTTTTTATGCCCCTTTTATTACAGTATTTACATTTTCAGCTTAAGAACAAGAATATCTTAACAGATGTGCCATTTGTGAGACACATCACAAGTAATTGACTTTCATGCTATAAATACATCATATCTCACTTACCACGCCTGTGATCACAAGCTAAAGAGAGCCTGCAGAGTGGGAAGATGGTCATTTGAATTTGTGAAACTCTCCTAGGATGCCTAACTCTAGTGCTAATTTTGGCTCATAACTTTTCCCCGCAGTAATATACATCCCTGTCAGACTCTTCCTTTAATCCATACACAGGTGCTTTAACACCCCAGGAGGATTTATGGCCAGTCCAGGACTGCCATGAAGTGGAGGACAATCTGGAGCTAGCTTTTAATGCTGAATGACAAGCTGGGACCAACGTAAGAGATCAGAGGTCACCACATCACTTATCACAACACCCCCACCCTTATGTGCCTTCTCACGGTAGCTTTGGCAGACGTCACGTATTCACTTAGCTGTTCCCAAAGGGACAGGCATGAGTCAAGGAGCAGTTCTTGGCCTGGCCACACAAAAGACAATAATGAAAGGAGGGAGGATAATTCTGATGAAAAAAGGAATTATTCTTGTTTGGTTTTGATATTTTTCTGGTGTTGTTAGAGGTTGTTTCATTTTTAACAGCAACAGATCCCAGGTACAATCCCCAGCATAAACACAGAATCATAGAATGGTTTGGCTTGAAAGGGACCTTAAAGACCATCTAGTTCCAAGAAGGTTGTCCAAGTCTAGGGACACTTTCCACTAGACCAGGTTATTCAAAGCCCTGTCAACCCCGTCCTTGAACACTTCCAGGGATGGGGCATCCACAGCTTCCCCAGACAACCTGTTCCAGTGCCTCACCACCCTCACAGTCAGAATTTATTCCTAATATCCAATCCAAAACTATTCTTTCAGTTTAAAGCCATTCCCCCTTGTCCTATCACTACCCGCCCTTGCAAAAAGTCCCTCTCCAGCTTTCCTTAGGTTTGCTTTGTTTTAACAAGGCCTGTTCTTGAGCAGGTTTGATGTGGCAATCAGCTCTAGTAAAGCACCAGGACTATTACAGGTTCAGTGGTTTATGCCCCAGCCCACTCACAGCTTTCCACACAGCCCACAGTTTCCTTTTCACTGGAGTTTACCTATGGGGACTGCAAGTCCTAACTAGAGAAGTGGGGTTTTTTCACCCCCTTCTCCCTCTGCATGAGTGTCCTCTCATCTTTCCATCTGGGTTTAGCCATGTTTTGCATAAGCATGGTTTTATTCATACCAGATATGAAAATTCATAAAGTCCCTTTATGACCAGTGAAAAATAGTAGGTAATTGCCCTGCACAGTGCCATAACTCAGTGGTATCAAAGCTGAGCTCAGAAACCAGAATGGACATGCAAGGCTTGGATACATCGCAAGGCCTCTTGTGGGGATTATGGGCTTAAAATCCCATCTCTAATTCACTTTATCTGGGAAACTTGGTGTTAAGGGCTGGGGACTTTTCTGGACCCCAGAGGCTGATTGCCTTCACTTTGTCACCGTAAAACAAACCCAACCACTAGTTTCTAGGAGATGACACTCATGCTGCCCCAAGAAAGTTCATCTAATGGATGTGCCACAACTGGAGCAGTCAAGCCACCAAAGGACCCTTGTGTTCCTTGTGCTAAAGCCCTGCAGGGCTGCCAGCCTGGGTACAAGCTCCACTGGTCAGCAACTTACCTGGGGGGAGCAAGGACCTGTCTCTTCTGCAAGGACAGGCACCTACCTGGCTGGTGCACTGCCATGTGAGGGCTGTCTGCAGCTCAGTCTTCATTCCTGGGAAGTTCACAAGCTGCATGCTGGATGCTTAGAGCACCAAAACTTGTTCTATGCAAAGGAGGGATGTGTCTCAGCCCTGACACAGTCACAAGGGACTGCTTCCACAGGAAAAGGAGAGGCTGAGGCCAAACACTTCCAGCAGCCTCAGTGATCCTTATTACACATCACTGGGCATCAACTATCTTCAGTATCTGCTAATGTGTTAGGTGTCTCCTGAAGCAGAAAAGGGATTTGTGCTTCCTGCTTCAAATCTCTTGCACAGTAGAAAAGAAAAAACTTGAGGTAGAAGAACTGGAGGGAAATGGGTTATGGCAATGACAAAATATGAGCATTTAGCCATATGCCTGGTACCCTTAACAAAATCTTTTACATAGTTTGCTATGTATGAATTATGACAGTAAACTGGAAGTATGTAGGAAAAAAAGCACATGAAAGTTACAGCTGCCAAGAAAGAAATATGCCACCACCAAACATGATTATCCAGCCAACCAGCATCAGAGTCCATGAATTTGTGTCACCCTGAAGTACATATCCCCTCCCACCCTCCCATCCACTATGTCTCTCCAGAAACTTTTTCTTTCTGTCTGATTGAGGTTTAGAAAGCAAGATTTTTGAAATAATATATCCAAACTTCTTTCACATGAGAGACAAAACACAAAAAATGCAGCATAAATAATAAAAAACTATCTTAGAAGAGAGGGACAGGTTGCATCTTCTTTTGGCTCACTGTTGAGCACTGACTAGAGAAATAGAAGCAAGAGGAGGCTGTAAGACACCTACTCACGGGTAATTCTGTCCATTTGTGGGGTCCTGGGGGGTAGGATAAAGCAGCCTCAAGGGAGCTGTGAACAGAGCTTGTTTGTGACATCCTTCAGCAAGTCATTACATGGGCACAGACCAGCAGTCAGGACAGTGCCAGCCCACCCCTGCGGAGGAGACCAGACAGCCTAAATAAAGAACTTATGATGAAGCTTTTTTCTTCTCCCACTACTGACGGTATTAAAAGGACAGGAACAGAACATGATGCAGAGAAGGAAGCAATTTCATCCTAAATCAGATTATTTAATATTCCAAGAAGAAACACATAAGAGGATCCTCCCTGGCAAAACTGGTTACCCTGCCAGACTTGCTTACAAAATTCTTTAAAAGCTCATTTCTGTGCTGTGTCTCATGGCCCCCTTTGCCTGCCAAAAGTAAAGTCTAACTTTCCCGGTTTGGCCACTGTTTTGCATGTGATGTCATTTTTCAAGGGCTCTGCAGTCTGCCACAGTATTTGGACTATTCAGGCTGGGTTCAGTGTTTACCACCACCACAACCTGCAGAGAACATTGTCTCAAAGCATCACGTTATCTCGCCAGGAAAAAGGCCAAACATCATGTGGGAGGGCCGGAGCTGTGCCAGGAGCCCCATCCTGGCACTACCTGCTGAGGTCCCTAATTGCAGCTGGCAGGACATCAAGTCCCAAAACACAGAAGATGACCTATGACACTCTTCATGCACACCCACCAGAGGATGGGCAGCTCAGCCTCTCCTGGGTGGCCCACAAGCAAAGCCCCATGGATACAGGTGCTTCTGATTTGGAGGGCCCCAAGCAAGGGCTCTACCTCTGTCCAGGACAGCAACATTGCAGGAACCTGATGCAAGGCTGGGAAGACCACGCAGTACCACCCCTATGAAAACATGCTGTTTTGTTTTGAGTAGATGAATTGGGACAAATTTTCACGTGCCCACAAGTGAGCCAAGTGCACAGAGACTTCACCAAGGCAGGAGTGCTACCTTCCTTCACACATCCTGCCACTCAGCATTGTAAGACAAGAAAGTTTTGCCATTGTACTCCATGTGCACACAAGCAATGCTTTCACAATCGTTTTCTCCTACCCTTTCCACTGTCTGTTCCTTTGAGGGGATTGCACTCCTATGTGTTTTGTGGAAAGCGTGTCAGGGTAGAGGAACAAGACCTGAGAGCTGCCCCATCAACAAGAAAGGCTTCAGTGGGCAATCAGTTAACAAAGGCTCTCTGATATTCTTTGTCTTAGGAAATTTACACCAGCATAAGATTCAAAGGTCTTCAATGAGGCTAAATCATGAGGAAAATAACTTCAGCATGCTATCCTTCTGCTGAGAGAGACAGAAAGCAAGCACTAACCTACTTCGTTCATACCAGCCTAATAAAGAAGGTAGCACACATGGAGTACCATAGTAGGTATCCAGTGAAGCAGCTTCTAAGTTCTCAGGGACGTGATGACACACCACAGAAGTCTCCAACCACACAGTACAAAGCTGAAACAAAGATTAATTGCACTGAGATAAAGTGGCTGCAGTATTAGGGCTAGGAGAGAAGGGCAGGATTTGAATGACATAGTCAGAGAATTATTTAGGTTTGAAAAGACCTCTAAGATCATCAAGAAGCCTGTTAACTCAGGACTGCCAAATCCACCACTAAACCATGCCCCTAAGCGCCGCATCTACAAGTCTTTTAAACACCTCCAGGGATGGTGACTCAACCACTTCCCCAGGTAGCCTGTTCCAATGCTTGACAACCCTTTCCATGAAGAAATTTTTCCCAATATCCAATCTAAACCTCCCCTGCGCAACTTGAGACTGCTTCCTCTTGTCCTATTGCTTGTTAGCTGGGAGAAGAGGATGACCCCCCACCTGGCTACAACCTCCTCTCAGATAGTTGTAGAGAGCGAGAAGGTCCCCTCTGAGCCTCCTTTTCTCCAGGCTAAACAAGCCCAGCTCCCTCAGTTGCTCCTCATGAGACTGATGCTCCAGACCCTTCCTCAGCTCCACTGCCCTTCTCTGGACATGCTCCAGAATCTCAATGTCTTTCCTGTAGTGAGGGGCCCAAAACTGCACACAGTACTCAAAGTGCAGCCTCACCAGAGCCTACTGACTCCTTGAAAAGACAATATTTAGCCTCCACTAGTTTATTACTGTGCCTTAAGTACAGCAGTACACTAATTATAAAAGATTAGCACAGTAAGATACTTTGAAAAACATTTAGGTCTCTTACTCAGACACCTTTCTGAAATATCGCTAGTTTACTCACAGTATTTGTCTGTCATTTTTAAAGTCAACATTTCCTAATGCCATTTGAAACACACAGGTAGGCAGCAGCCTTGTTACTCTTCCTTCTTATGCAAATTCAGCCTCTGAGCAAAACCCAAGATTTTCATGTGCAGGCAAAACTGCAGGTGCCAGCTAATGCAAGAGTCAACAGCACTGAAAGGCTCAACACAATTCTTCCCTGAAAATTCTGGGGGTAAGCTTTTGGGTTTTTTTTAGTATTGAATTGACACATCCTAGCACAAAGATCAACAGGCTCTTGGCTCCTTAGCTGTAGAGCCAAGGCGTTTTTCTCTCATAGCTGACCTGACATTTTGGAAAGGGACCCACCATTTGGCACAGCTGGGAGGCCTGACCTGATGCTCTGAGCAGTCAGAAGGAAGGCTGCAAGGCTCTGTGCACAGTGACAAGTCGAAGTCAAGCCACAAGATAACCACATCACTTGGCATGCCAGGTGCCTGGACAGAAAATAACCATGGGTCCATCTGGTATTCAGGAGACAGTCGCCACAGATCTGCCATGTGAGATCAGGGCGCTTGGCTCATTCCATCATCTCTGAAACACAGGGATGTAATGTTTGCTCATCTTTGCCTGAAGAGCATCAGCCAGGAACCTTCTCTGACTACATATGCCCAGAAGCAAGCCAAATGGCTAACCTGGGTTTGATGTGAACCCCTCAGAGCAGCTCTATCCCAAATCAACACTTAGGAATAACAAGCACTTCAGCATTAACCAAACCCCAGTCATTTTAATGTGGTTATCACTTTGAAAGCCACACAGCGAGCAAATTAAACAAGCTAATCCAGCCAGCGCCAAGCACTGCCAACACACATCAATGAAGATGACGGCAGGCTTTGCCCTTGGCTTGGCTTTTGCAAGACAGGCAACGGGCTTTTTATTTGCTCTTCTGCGATAACAGGTATCAAATGTTGTGCAGGTGTCAAGTCTAGAGGAGAAAAAAAAGCTATCCCTCCAAGGTCAGGTAATCCATTGCTCTTTGTGCCTGCAGGGAGGAGGCAGCATCAGTGCAGCCTTGCTCTTCCTATGCTTATTCAGCCATATGCTGAAGTAATAGTGACTGTGGTATTGTGTGGCTAGAATACGGAGGTATTTTATGTTCACAGCCACGTTGTTGGTATATCAACTGACATGTACCTCAGTTCTCTTTATTACGATTCATGCTCTGTGTTAATTAAACAGCTCATGACAAATGCATTGTTATTAACAGCAGCTGGAGAGCTAGTAAACCTTGCAGCAGCTTGAACAGAGAAACTGTGTAGTATGATAACATCCTTCAGGTGTTGAGAGAGGGCTGATGAAGAATGCTGAATCCAGACAAGGTGTAAACACATCTTGCCAAGTACCCATAAAGTAGTTGCAGCCCCTCAGCAGTGAAAGATGGCTGTGTGCTACATGCACAGACCAAACCCTTACATAGACGCTTCCCATGTGCCAGACCTTTTGGACAAGGGTAGCCTGGCTGAGGCAGTTTCCTCTTCACCCAGCCTGCAGTCACAGTAACCCTCTTTGTGTGCTGGGTATTTTACTTTGCACCAGGATCCTGCTCCAGATCTACCACCCACCCTAAGCTACCTTCATTTCTAGCCTCAGCCTAACATCGTCCCATCCTCAGTTTTCCCCTCTGGCTCTGGGGCATCATGGTGCAATGAAGCAGCTTGTGCCAATGTACATCATGAGAAGATAAAAGCAGATCTTCAGCATCTTAGAAGGAGGCAAAAGAAAGCCAGAGTGATACCAAATACATTAACTTAGTTTAAATGGCAGCCAAGAGTTAAAACTTATGTGCATATGCTGTAAAGCTATTCTTTCCAGGGGGCAATTGCTCAACAGACTTTTAGAATCCTATATAGTTATTACTTTTTCCCTATACATCATCTCTTTGTCTCTCTAAAAAAATACTGTTGTCAGACTACACAGCAATGAGGAAGGAATGATGATTTGTGATGATTTGGTGGAAGAATTCTTTAAGAATAAGTACAGCAAAAGCCTGCATTTTTCATCATTGTTGTCATGGGTTTATTTATACAGAGCAATTCATGTAGAAAACCTCCCCCCAGCACTGGGCAATCCAGGGCACAGCCATACTGAAAGTCACAGCCCATAACTGCAAAGTAAGCCTGTACAAAAAAAAACCCAAAACAAACAGACAAACAAAAAAGACCAGAAGAAAAAAAGAATAATAACAAAAGACCTTCAGGGATTTTACATCGTCAAAGGCTCCTGAGAACAGAAGATGCTCCTGAAGCTCACGTGCTTGCACAGAATGTGGTGGTGGTGCCACAACATGTGAAGGGTGTGTCTGGCAAAGGAGGTTAAAGCTTGGAAAAGCAGAAAGATTTTGGAATCTTGTTTAACTGGGAGAAGCTAGAGATTCTGGGTTTGTTGCTGACAAACATACACTATACAGGCAGTCCCATTAGATTTAGAGAGTGTTTCAAGTGTAAGAGGAACAAGCTCTTCATTTCAGTCCACCTTAAACCTCTGCTGGTTCATGTGATCATCTTGGCACTCAGACCATTTGCAGAAGTTTCTTTCTAATGTTATTTCCTCTGTATGAATACCTGCACGGGGTACTTTCACGTTTACTATTTGCATGACCTTCAAATGCCAGCCTGGTTTAATAGCACAGATGGAGATAGCAAACCCAACAAGTGCTCCCTGGCACCTGAATCCAAGGAATGTGACCGAGTTGTCGCTGCCTGTTCCTGGCTAGGGCAATTGAGCTCAGCAATGTCTCTTAGGCTACATCCCAGTCCTAAAGGAAGTCTTCCAAATATGTCAGCTAAACAAGCATAACAGAGACCCACAGAGATGAAGGAGGAGCCATCGGGTTAAGCAGCATATGCTACTGCTTCACTCTCGGCCCTGCTGCAACACACCCCCAAGAGCTCTCCATGTCCCACCTGCTCCACAAGTGCTAAGGCAGCCACACCATTCACCCGGCTGCCTGCCCTACCCTGCTGCAGGCTCAGGATACCTGCACCCAAGCTGGTGCACCAGGGCCATGGAAGGTGGGTCAGGGTCTGGCCCTTGTGTGACACACCACACTTGCATCTTCAGCCAACTCTTGTCCTTAGAGGCATTAGTTTTTCCACACACACACACCCCCTTTCACCAGGTCTAATTACTATGCCTGATCTGATCTTCCTGTGGCTGGACAAGGTCTGCCAGCTCCAGCCCCATGTACTAACCCCTGCACCTTATCTGAGGCTTCTCTCAATAGGGGTACACATCACTCTTGTCCTCCCATCTCCACCCGTGCCCTAACTGCACATGGCAAACCCTCAGCACTCATGTCTCAACCTTCCCTGATCCCCTGCCCCTGCCCTCTATATCCCTACACTCTCACATCCCAAGTGTCCCTGTGGACAGCCATGTTTGTGGGGTCACACAGTGGTGATGGGGCTGCTGGCTCTCCTGCACAATCAGACACCCTGACTGGGTCACTGTGGCTCCAAGAAAGCATCTGGAGCAATGCTGGAGCTATGTAAGTATAGGATAGTCCACTGTTGAGTATTCCAGCCCTCTAGCTGTAAAATCAGCTCTCCATCATGAGTCATCTGACTATCTAGTACCAGGGAACGAGCTGGACTAGAGGTGACACCACCCCCAAGGACACAGAAATCTATGTTTTGAGACACTGCATCTGCACCAAGCTGGTGGCGAGCATCTGAAGCCAGTCACTGTTTTCCCAGAAAACAAACCATAATGCTGCTGGTGAACTTGCAGCATCCTTCCACTCTGCATCCAGCCCGAAGGATGAGCACAAAGTCCTTCGATTCACCCTGCAGCTCAACTCCAGGGCAGCAAAGATGACTCCCTGGGCGGAAGCAGAGGAGGGCAAGAACAGATATGGCAGAGGGGTCTGGACCTGTCCACAGGGGCTGAGCAAACGCCACAGCAGTAAGCCCCAGTGAGCAGTGCACTGCTCCAGCTCCTGGGCCGGTTATGCCGGTTATGACCACCTTGGGCACAGAGGCAGTAGTGTGATGCTGCAGGACATGCTTTGGGGGTGGGAGGCAATGTCAGCATGCTGAACACTTACCACCTTCGACAGACCTTTGAACAGGAAGTCAGTCATCGTACTACAGGCAAAACAGTATCAATTTGTCCAGCACAAATAATATTTTTGTTATCTTGTCCCGTGACTCAGCACTCTGCATTTTTCATTTACTGTGATTACAAAAGAGGCAATGCAAAAAGCAGGGGAGACAGACATAAGTCTCTCAAAAGGGACATTGGAGAAGTATGCCAAGGAGCTGGTACCACTGTTAACAGCACAAGAGCCATGTGACAGCTGGAAGAGGAACAAGTACAAGCGATGTGTAGCCAAGCAGCATAAAGTCATCATGTGTGCGAGGGAAATCTCTCTGCATCTGCCAGCACAAAGTGCGTCAGAGCTTAGACACAGAGATGAATCTTGTATATGCTGAAGTAAGTGGTAAGCCTCCCATGGACCAGGGCATGTTCCTTAATCTGTAGGTGAGCACCAGGTTCTTTACACAGCTTGTTTGCTCTCTTACGTCATGAGAAACCAAACTCCCTTGCTTGGAATATAAAATGGAATGAGTTTTAGCAAGCTGTTAAGGCAGCTGGCTGATGAACAACACAGTGATGAGGTCAAGCAGCATTTTACATCACTGAAACAGCATGTCCAATGTCACATGAGAGAAAGCTCAGGGAGCTGGGTCCCACACCCAAAGTCAGAGCTGCTCTAGAGCACGTGAGTGGCTTCCCGAGTACAGCCACTGGCTGCAGCAGGCAGTGCATTCGGTCACCCCAAGCAGAGAGGGACTTGGGTGATACATGTCCTCACAGGGTACAGAAGGTTAGCACACGTCTTTACCATTAGACCACATCAGCTCAGGTAACTGCCACTCCTGGTTTGGGCCAAGAGCAATGAGCTACAGTGGGGTAAGGATCAGCGTTACCCCAACAAGCCTCACCTTGGTGCTTCTCACCTCACCTTGGGTGCTTCTGCAGGTCAGGCATCCTGCCAGCCCGGGCTTCTTTCTAACCTGTCAAAAAGTGACAGCGCTCTCAAAACTAAATCAGCAGCTGTCCCAGGTTGCTACAGGCATAATTAAAAGCAACTGATGGACATTTTAATATCCGTTGCTCTTGAATCAGTAATGGGGTTGCTGAAAAGATGCCCCGGTCTCAAGCTTCAAAAGGCAAGCCCATCAGAGAGCACATTATAGCTCTGATCAGTCCTCAGACTCCAGTCATAAACTAAAATTAATGCAGTTCAGTGTTAGACTGCAGCTTAACTGAGCCAGTGAGCAGGAATGTTCTGTGCTCTAGTAGGGTGTGAAGAAAAGGAAGCTTAGTAACTCCTACTTTCTTTCTATATATAGAGAATAGGCCAAATTCTGACCCTTTCTACATTGCTTTAAAGCCAACTTCATTGTTGCTGGTGGAAGCTGTCCAAGGGAAATCTATAGATGCACTAAGAAGTACAAAAAGGCCTAGAGACGGGGAAATACCAGCTAATCACATCTGGAAAGGTACCTTCAGAGGGTCCCAGCTGCACCATGTATCAGCATGACTGTAATTAGGTTCAACCCAGTTAAGGAAATCCTTCCCTAGTGAGAGATGGGGCTATGGGAGGCTGCAGCTCCCAGGTTCCCCAGGTCCCTGGAGCCCCACTGGAGTGGCAAGTAGTGGAGCAGCGGCTCCTGGCATCATGGTCACGGGGATTTCCTACAGAACAAACCCTTGCCCTTTCCTCCATGATGGCACTCAACTTCAGAATAAACCACCAGAAGATACAACAGTGTCCCTTTAAATCATGAGGACTGTACCTCCACAGCTGCCAAAGATCAGCAATACACAGCAGAGTGTATTAATAACTTTATACCAAGGCAAGATAGGCTTCTCAAGACCAGCTACAATGAGGATCTATTAAATCAATCACAATCAAAACCTAGTCTGCCTTCAAGTGACTTCCAATTAGGATGCAGTAACATTATTAATTTGTCTGTCTGAGCCCTTTAAAGAGCTACACTGAGGAGAAATTGGTTCCCAGAGGGCTAATTTTCATCATCCTCAGATATAAAAGCCTCTAGAAGTTCATATTTCTGATTTTTAAAAAAAAACCCAAACCCACATTATCAAATTAAAGAACTTGCTAACATTATGTCACTGTTGAGTTTTCCCCTTTTGGATACATTTTTTTTCCTACCCAACTGTCACCAAGCCAAAAGGGTAAAATCATGAAGCAGTGCCTTCTTCACATCTGAATATCTACGTTTCATGTAAAGCCTTGATAAAAAAAAAGACATGATGACAGGAAAAAATTAATTGCAGCTTTGTTGAATGGTTTGTATTCTTAGCAGGGCAACAAAGAGAGGAAGCCTATTTGATCATTCAAGGAATCAGGAGCCAGATTGAAATAGAGCGATGAGCTCGGATTAAGGGGGAAGATTAGAAAGTGGAATTTTGCAAATCAATTTCAAAAATTCAAGAGCAAAGAGGACATGATGCATTTATCTGTTTATTGATCTGAGGAGTAACCACCTCAGTAACTCCTGGAACTCTCTGCCATATATTCAAAATGAACCAAAGGTAAAGGTAGTCGTTTCCCATGCCTGAGAAGGGAAGCTTTTTCCATTTTAAAAATACAGACTTTATTACTCTATTAATGAAATTAACTATAAATTATTAATAATTGTATTTTAATATAATATGGCTATATAATTTGTGTATTTCTATAATATATATATTTACATGCACTAAAATTAGCTGCTCACCAACATCAATATTTGCCCAGCCTGAACACTTAACTAAGAGCCTGGAAAAATCATGTTCTTATATCACATCTGAGACTTCATCAGATATGAGAGGCAGGTGGTGGAAAACTCATCTCCAAAAAACTACAGGAAGAAACATCCATCATCTTCCATGCTGGAGGTCAGGCAAAGCCCTAGCATAAGTCAGGGATGTCACAGCTTCTCATTTTCATCTGACAAACAGTAGCTTGTACAAATCACCTCCAAACCAAGACTGCTACAGCTTATGCTCATGCAAAACAAGGCTTTTTTCAGTTTGGTAGAGAATCCAGGAGAAAAAAAAAACAACAAAACAACAAAAGCTGAAGAAAAGCCCCCAACTTACATGACTTTTAACTTACCTAAAATGTCATTGGTCTCACCAAACCCCCCCCCCCCACTTGTCTTCAAGTTCAGCATTTGCTTTCATTTTTCTCCATCACCACGAGCCCTTTTTCTTTTTTCCTTTTTTTCTTTTAACAAAATTTGCAATTGCAACTAGTTCAACTCCTGAACAAAATCCATCGAGAAACAAAGTCATCTGGAAATTGCTTTCCACTGCCCTCAGTTTGTTTGGGTTGAGTTGTTTTTACCCCTTAGGTTGTTGTGCTGGGGGTTTATCCCCCTGTTTTTATTTTTTTTATTTTTATACATACCTGCTCACACAAAGATGCCACCCAACCATATTTTGGTACCCCTGGGATGACAGCAACGGCTAGCTCAGGGCAAGCATATGGTCTCTATACACGTATTTCCACACCAGGGGAAACTGCTGTTGGGAACCTCATCCCAGTTCACACACCCACTGCTGCAGCCTGTCAGATACAAGACATGTTGGAGCTGATGACTGTTCTTGACTACACACTTTTCCTTTGAATTTCACTAGGAGAACAGCTGACAAACCAGGTGTGTTTTGGTTCAAAACCACAGAAGGCATGAAGACCCCCTGCTCTTGTGACCAAACACGTTCATACCTGGCCACAAACTGGAAGGAGGAGGAACATATCTTCCTACATGATCTATGAGATCTGTGAACTGCATCTGAAAGGAGGACATGGGTGACCCCACCTAGCATCTTTAACACCTTTCCCACCTACATTTTACTGTAGCTTTTAAAACACTGGCTCTGTTGAAATGGTAGGACTGCATGGTAATCATCAGGAAGTGATAGAAAATATCAAAACAGAAAGAGCAAGAAAACAGAATTCAAGAGGTCTGGGTCTACTTTCCAAATGCAGCCTCTGCTGCCCTGTGACCTTGGAGAAAGGCAGCTCTCTCTCCTTGATGCTCCAGCTTCTCCATCTCTCAAATGGGATGGAAATTATTCTCAGCCTCTTAGGGGTCTTCCTTCACAATACACGCTCAAGTGACAAACCAGAAAAGAGTCTGGACTGAAATATTTCTCCATAGCAAAGAAATTCCATACTATAATATTATTTCCAATTTGATTTGGCAATTAAGCAAACCTGTGCCTTGCTCCTGTGCACAGATAAAAAGAAGGCATATGCAAGTCTCATTTTGTTGATTTGGGGTTCTTTTAACGTTTTGTTGGGTTCTTTTTAAAAACACCTTAGTTATCTTTGAGGCTGTGCAGGAGCCTAGACATGAGGTCACACCTTGCTGCACTGCTGCTTCAGTTCTGTGTAATCCCAAACCTAAATGTTAAACCAGAACAGAAAACGGCCTTCAGGTTCTCACACTAGGCTGCAGGAAACACCTACACTGAAGTCACACAACACTGTTGTCAGCAAAATGAGCAACAACTGTAGCAGCTGCTAATTTCATGTCTCCCTTTCTGATTTCACAGGCCAAACATGGCATGGGTGCAGGACAACCACATTTCCCCAACATGGCAGTAGCTGGCTTATTCCATTGCTTCCTGGGCCAACAACCAAGGTAGGTGCTGATTTATCTCAACAGAGCACTTGGCTCCATAGCACAGGACTGAATAAAAACAATATTGTGGACTAAATTAGCACTGGTTTATCTCCACTGAGAGCAAAAGCCAACAAATGAATTTGGCAACATGAAACAGATGAAGGAGATAAGAATGCTGAGGCAGACAGCACAGGATCATGTACTTTGTCTGAAAGCTCCTATGTTTATGCCTTTAAAATGCATGCCAAGTTCTTTCTCTAGAAGAACATATCTTTAACCTAAAATATGCCTTAAAGCATAAAACTGCACTGCAGGCACAAGGTCAAAAGCATTTTTTTGTGTAGAAATATTTTCAAGCATCATCATGTATGGGATTACCATACTTTCTATGAATAGCCAGTCTGACAACTACACCTTCTACGCCTTGCTCCAGGCTCCAGGTGTGGTTTGTGTTGGAGGTGAGATACCGTATGTGCACATCACAGCACCAGCATCTGGTAAGCTGTGCTACAAAATGAGGCTGACAGGTTGGCTGCTCCTCCTTCACATGTAGCCTGTAGGTAGCTCCCCAGCAGCTGCCAGCTAGGGCAGCTGGTTTTTCCTGTAGCATTTTGCTGATGGTGTTTATCCTGCAGTGCCTGACATCCTGAGATCCTCAAACTGTGGATCATAGGGTGCAGCTGTGAAGCTGAGGGTCACGGCTCCTCAGCTATGATCCTCAAACACAAGCGACAACGCTGCTGTAAGTTCAGTTGTATGTATGCAACCCAAGGTCAAGAACCTCTGTTCTGCTACTTCTACAGAAGTCAAAATTCATTTGTCAGTCAAAGCATTCTCCACTCATGTAAAACAAACCAGTGCAAGCCAGTATAGTTTTGAAGATAAGAGGATCCCTATGCAAAAGGTGGATTTGGCTTCTGCTCCCAAGTCCTGACATACTCTCCCCCCTCAGCAAGCCTTTTTCTTTCAACACCCTTATTATTTCTCCTCCCTGAAAGGCATCATGGCCTCCCTGACCGGCCTCACAGAGCAGCAGTTTGTCACTCCCAGGTGCTCTCAGTGAGTGTTTGCAGGGGTGCTGCAGAGCTGTGATGCTGGAAGGATGTGAAAGGCCAAAAGAAGAGTTTGCTCAAGAAGCCCTCATTGCAGGAGCTTGAGAAGATCTGGGGAGATGGTGACAGGTGGTAGGAGGAGACAGGCAATATTTCTGCAGCCAGAGGAATAGTTCAGAGCAGAAGGGGCTGGTGCATACGGTACCCACTGCTGGTATTGTATCTATTTTGCAATAGAGACGCCCCTCTCCAATTCACTGCCACTCATCCAGCTTACCAAGACTGACCAAAGAGCTGATATTCCCATGGAGTAGCACCAGCTGACAAGGATTTATCCTCTGTTTGGCACCTGCCTCAGGAAAATGCTAAAGACAGCCCATACACGTGGCCTTGTCCCACAGAACCATGCAGCTCTGAGCTCTACCCCTGGTGCCCTTCTCGGCACCAAACTCTCCTTGCCAGCATTTGGAGAGAGGCAGGAGGGTGCAAAGCAGCTAAGGCTGGGGCAGGACACAGACAACAGCGTTCAGAAGAATATGTCAGCAGAAGAGGCTGTGAACAGACCGTGCTAAAATTGCAACATTGGCCTTGAGAACAAAGCAGCTGTGGTTAGGCAAGATGTGCGTCACAAGCACAGCCGAGACTCGGGCGCATCCCTTTTCATCTCCAGTCTATCCCACGTGCTGCTCTGCTCAGTGGCACCCAGCACTTGCCACAGATCAGTCCACTTGTACGGGGACTGAAACAAGGTCAAATATGGAGGACCACTCACCCTTCAAAACTGCAATTTAGATCCATGACTTGAAAAGGACTCACAAATGCCACAGAGGCCCAAGGAGCTGGCTTTCACCTGGAGAGCAAAGCATACAATGAGAAAGATTGTCTTTGTGTAGGCTTCTGCTCTCTTTAGTTTGTCATTGCTGCACTTCAGTGGTCCACACAGAGATCTTCTTTCCAAAACACTCCAAAGAGAAACAGAGCAATGACCAGCTAAAAGATGTATTCAGTCCTCTGACAGAGTATAGGGGGCCAACAAAAGAATATAATTAAGTGTCCTAGTTAGAACAGCTGGAACCAGTTCATCACTGTGTGGGTGTAATCCAACCTGTGTATTCTACACCCTCCATGTCATTTCCCAGAAACTGTTAACAACAGACCATTTGCAGCAGCTGCCCAGAGCACACCTGACCCCTCAGGTGTGTAAGCTGAGTGTTAAGAGGCCTGTGAGATAGGAGGATGTTCCTGTCCTCATACCCATTGTGGAACTCCCCGCCCTGAAGGAGATACTGGGCATTCCTGCCTGAACCTGAGGGTATATAATCTTGGGGTCTTGGGACTTCTGGTACCACTCGTGGGATCCAGAGGAGGACCAGAACCTTGACCGGACTGCAACCACCACTCACACCAACGGGTTTTTCCTCTCCTTTTACTCCGGACTCAGAGGGACCACGTGGGGCTCAACACAAGGGCCAACGAACACCACTCTGTTTGTGCCCCAGAGTGCTGGGTTATACATCTGGGTTTTGTGGGTTAAAATCAATTGTTTGTCTATATAATTGCATTTATTGTATTATTTTTATTAAATTGTAACTGATTTATAACCTCTTTCGAGTTGGGTTCATTTCTCCTGCCGGTTTACCTTTAAACCAGCACATTAAGACACTCATGGCATGGCAGTGGATCAGCTCCTTTTCCAGGAGTTGGAGCAATGAGATATGGGTCATTCAGGTGGTCTTGGCTCCTGCTGATGTCCTGTGCAGCAGAAAGGGACAGGGAGAGAGAGAGCTGAGCCCCAAGCTGCCTCTTCTCTCTTGTCAGGCAGCTCTGCTCAAGAGCTGCCTGCAGCCACAGGGGCACCTCTCCCAAGCTGGGGACCTGTGTTCACACCTGAGCATCCGCTCAGATGGCTTACCCCAGCAGTGTGCCCACCCACAGCTCCTTCAGCACCCGGGAGCTGCAGAAAGAGAGGAGAACCAGCATCAGGCCCTGCTGCCCCCCCAGACTGTGGGGAGATGTGCCTGCACAATTCTGCCCTGTGGAGAAAGACACAGGTAGGACCCAGCTCTGTGTGGGGGTGCAGAAGAGACATGTTGCCCCAGCCCTGGCTCCCTCTGTCCTGCCAGAGCAGCTGCTTTTGCTCTTCCTTTCTGGGAACCAAAAGGCAACCAGGGGATGTAGGACTTGGAAATGCTCCCACCCCTCTGTGCTGCCCAGGCTCTGCACAGAAGGTAGAGGCCATTCACAGGGTGGTGTGGCCATGGCTGGGAACCTCTTCTGCCCGGCCATGGGACATGGCACCATGACTCACCCAAAAGTGGCAATGCAGGAGATTAATGAAGTTAATATTTACCATTTCCATGAGTTAGCAGGGTAGTCTCCTAAGCAGTAACACAGTCACCCTTCCTTGCCCCAAAATATGCCTCTAGGACAATATAAACACACATTTTAAAAAAATGGAATGAACCCAGAACCATGTATTTAATTCACCTCTGCCACAAAGCCATGCAAAACTCCAAAAGCGAAGAGCACTTCTTTTCACTCCCTAGTCAATAGGACTCTCCAAGGAAGTCTCACCTGCAGCAGGCTGCCCAGGCATCAGTCCCAGCAGCACCCCATTGACTGCGCCCACTATTGCAGGGGGAATAATTGGGAAAAACAGCCCCACAGCATAGATGCCACCACTAATGTCCTACAATAAGAGGGAGGTGGAAGAGGGGTGTGTACCAGCAGAGGCAATGCATCTGGAGATCCATTTCATCCAGTTGCTATGAAAGCCAGGAAGAGGACAGAGAGTCCAGTTTTGCTGCAGCCCTGAAATGCTCTGCGGTTTGCCCAGCCCACGGACAGGGATCTGCATGACTAGATTTGATTAGGTACTCTTGGCACCGTCCTTGACTGCTGGTCTGAGCTCCCCTATCATAAGCAGCAGTAAATGAAACAGGAATTATGCAATGTGAGGGCTGAGTGATGGAATAGTGACTGGAATGGAAACAACTGCCCCTCAAACCAGTGATTTTCACACATGCCATATTATTTACTATCATTTCACTGTAACCTTTCTCCACAAGGAGAAACAACATTAAGGAGCAGGGGGCTATGTCTCTGGCATACAGCTAAAGGCTCCTGCATGGAGTTGACTGCTTGACTTACAAGAGACTTTCACAGCCAAACCCCATGAAATAAGAGGCTCCAGTTCAGAGTCACCACTGGATGCTAGTGATTCAATTTCTTCTAAGTTGCCATGAAATTTTTCAGGGTGGGAGCAAAAAAATCAAATCTTTTTTTGGCTTTCTGTTCATCAGTAATAAATATCCACTTGAATTCACATAAAGTTTCACAAAGCAGCAGGCAGTTGCAGTGCCTGTTGCTAGTGCAGAAGTTACTTGTTTCTCCCCATTCCACACACCTTCCAGTCCAATTTTCTGCACCACCCCCCCCCCACTTTCTCTCCAAATTTCTGGAGGGGTCAGGGTAAGCAAATGCACTTCCCCAAGGAACCTCCCCCCACATTGCCTCAGCCAACAAACTGCCCGGGGAAACATTAAACTGAAGTTTGGTATCTGCATTGCAGAAGATAAACACCTTGGCAAAGCAGGTCAAGCAATATCCAAGGACAAATCTCCACTTCAAGGGAGGTGAACTCGGAGCAGGACCAAGGGGAGTGTAAGTAGAGGTAGAAAAAAACAAAACAAAACAAAACACAAAGGCACTGGAAGTAGAAATAGAGATGGTAACTGTAGCATGAAAACTGAGAAATAGGATAACACAAAAGAAGCCTCAACCACAAATACATCCATACAGTGGAGAGACACCACTATCAGGGATGGCTGCTGCCTCTCCAACGTTTTCCATAAATATTAAGGAGCGACTTGAACCAACCAGCACATGTGCAGAGGGCAAAACTGCAAGTGTTCAACACAAGCCTCTTCCTTCACAACCATGACATTTTACTCACCTGAACAGAAGCATCCTATTACACTTTCAACTTTTTGCTAAGCAACTTGCCACTTCCTAGCTTGCTCTTTGAGGTATTTTCAAGAGCCTTCTGGTGGGTGTTGTAGGGGGCTTTTGCCCCATAATATCCTGCTTCATTCACCCCACACCACAAAGGGACCCACGGGGGAAAGCCACACGGGGAACTCATTCTGACTCATCCCCAAAGCACCATTCAAGAGGTGGTTCAAGACAAAAGTCATAATGCACATCCTGAAACAGACATTTCTAACCACCCTCACTGCACAGAGCATTCCAGAGCTGAGCTCTAGCCATGACAATTACAGGCTGGAGCCTCAAAATGCTATAGTCACTGACAGAGCTACTTCAGCTAGCTTGGAGTTTTCATCACCTCTGAGCCACTTGACATGCAGGGTGCCCATTTTACCAAAAGCACAGGTATGATTGAGTGTAACCACAAATGGATAGCTTTTAGAGTAGGAGACAGAGACTGTGACTTAGGAGACAAACCTTGTCAGGAAGAGAAAACACAGGTACAGCAATGAGACTGAAGATGTTTTCTTCCAGGTTTCTGCTGTTATCTTAAATACAGTTGATAACTATAGCCTTGCTACAAAAAAACTTCAAAACCTGCTAAAATAAATGGAATAATAGAAAACACTTACTCAATGTATATCACTGACACTTAATACAGTTAACTACTAAAAATAAAGTTATTAATTGCATTGTTTTAGTAGACATGCACATTCCTCAGAAACACAGTTGAGCGGGGAGAGGAAGAGAGAGTAATTACTACCTGGTTTGTATGGTCCCCCATGCTCATTTATTGTTTCCACTGCGGTTTAGGTTTGCTCCCTACCATGCTCTGTGTGAAGCAGCGTGACAGAAATGACTTACCAGCAAGCAAGACCTTCTTACTCTTTTATGAATGATCTCTCTCCTTCCTCTTAACCTCTTCACACAGCGGGGAGCCCAGGTTGCTAAATACACTCCCTGCTGTGGTTTGTCACTAGCTGCTGTCACCCTTTTCTTAATGACACGTTTTTCCACCCAGCAGAGCTACCACCCTCTTGTAATTTCTAGTAGTGCATTAGTGTCTCATTACACAACACACCGAGGCACTCATTGAAATGCAAAGGACAGAGAGCCCCGGCATTAACTGAGCAGTGGAGGATGGATCCATCACCCAGCCCTTTCCCCTTATGGCTGGTTTTGAACTGTGATGAACCTTCTGGTTTTGATTTAAGGTCAAGTTGCACTTACAGCTGTTCTTCACTGTACTGGGAAGGACAACCTGAGGCCAGGGATTACTGGACAGTTAATGGCCTATGAAGGAACAATGGACAGCTAACAGGCTCCCAGGTCAACCACTCAATAGTACTGATGCCAGGCCCCAACGAAGAGCAGCTCCTCAGGAGGTAGATGGGAGCAAGGTCCAAGGGGCAACAACACTGTACAGCATAGGAGAGATGATTTTGGGGAAAGACTCTGTAAGCTCAGTTTATTGGGTTCATTATCTTACAATCTAATTTGATTCCTCTTGACCAAGGGCTAATTCCCTCCCACCAAGTTATGCAGGGAACAGCATGGCTATTTGTAACCATGGTCTCTATTAGCACCATTTTTCATTTTGCCACTTGCCACCATCTTAGATTGGAATTGCATGAGGTTTACAGTGCACAGTCTCCTTGCTGATGAAGTCCAGCAAGGGAACTTCAATAAAGAGAGGAGGATATTTTATCTGCAGCCAGTGCTTGTTGCACACAGACCCTTTTCTCCAGGGCTACTGCTCAGCTCTGGACCCTGCTTTTTCTGTCCTTTGGGAAGGTAAGCCAGACTTCCAAAAGGCCACGAGATGCTCACAGCTCAAATCCACCCACAGGTGTCACACAGCCCTGATCAGCACTGCCGCTACCGTAACCAAGAGACATAACCAAATGGCATCACCCAACCTTACTACTCTTTAAGAAGAGCAGCCTACTGAGACTGAATCATCACAGGTGACACCAAAGCCATTTGAATTCAACACCACAAATGCCATTCTCCACCTAAATAAGCTTTCCTGCCAAACTACTCTTAAAAAGCCAGGGCTACCAGACCTTAATCACCTTCTTTTTTATGCTTTTTCCAGACTAAGCACTGTGACAGATTTTTATCTACTGAGTTGTTCTTTATTATCTCTTTTCTGACTAAATCAGGGGAAAAAAAGAAGTTACAATTGAAGTAAACTCATCCGAGAGCAAATCATACCAGTGCTTTGACCATATTTCATTTCAGTTTTGTGAAAACGCAACAAAGTCCTGCAAAATAATTTTTCAGCACTGCAGAATCAAAAGCAGTCTATGCCAAGACAAATATCCTTCTTATCAAGCCCTTTCCACAGCATTTTGGGGGGATCGGGGGAAGGAAAAAAAAGCATCTTTCAGAAAATTTTTAGATTTTGCCAGCAATTAAAATGACAACTAGAAATAAAGCAGTTCAAAAATCTGATTTCTCCATTTTCAAGATCCAGATACACTCTGCCCAACTAATAGTTTAAACTTTTTCCCAGATAAAGCTATTAAAACAGAAATCCTAATCTCCAGTTGAAATGGAAAGTTTAAAAAACACCAAAAGGAAAGTTTTACTGGAGACAAGTTGATTCTTTTCAATTACAGTGAGCATGTAATTTCAAAGCAAGAAAAAACAAAACCAGAAACACTTTGCAAATGTTAACACGTTTTCTATTTTCCAATTTCTCTCTTGGGAAGAGAAGCAAGAACTACATGATGAATTGACCTGAATGCTTGTGCTTTTCTGGTCTATGTCTTCCTCCTCCAAATATAAGGGTTTTAAGATGCAAAGCATTCTCAAAAATCTGCGTTGTTCTAATTGAAAATTTGATCACAAGGCCACAAGCTTGTAATTAACTACAACAGATTTTTGGCAGAATCTATTAAAAAGCTAAAGCTTTATTTGATGTCAGTACAAAAGGCATTATCATGCCAAAACAAAGTGCAGTCGGATTGAAAAACATGGCAGTGTTTTCTCCTGTCGAAGACGTACCATTCCATGGCCCACAAACATCCTGCCAGCATGAACCAGACTTTGGAGTAACTGCAGCCACCCCATGCAAACAGCAGAATGGAGGCCACATGTTATTATGGAATAATTGCCTGTCATAATCCAGCTGTGCTATCAGCTCCTGGCATTTACCTCAAGCCTACAACAAATTCTCAGGCTTCACCAACAGATCACTGATTTTGATCTCCAAAGAGAGATTAAGCTAAAATTCATCCTCTGGCTAGGCAGGTACTCATGATTTGAAAACAAGATAAAATGCCCACGATTTCCATGGCAGCTCATCCTAGTGGCCAATTGCTTTCTTATCAATTTGTGCCCAAAGCCCACTCTGTTTGCTGAATTTGGCTTTCATGTTCTGGCCCCTGTTCTACCTTTTCATCACCATTTTCCCCCCAGTTACCATCTATCACTGTCCTCAGATCTTGCCCCCATCTCTGATCCTCTTGTCAGGGCTGGGTTCCCATTGAGATTTCACCGTTGAGCCAGTTTTGAACCCTTTTCACGTTGCCAACAGTCAGTCTTGAACCTATCAAATATTTATAAACAAGCTAAATGCTTTCAGAAATACTAAGCCCCATCAGCTTCCATTAAAACAAAAGCTATATTGGAAGGAGGGAAGGGAGAAAGGAACATTTAGCTTCCCTGAACCAAAGGCAGAGCAAGCTCAGCCCTCCTCAGATCCCAGGAAAACCCACCAGTGACAGGAGATAGTCCCAGTCAACAAAACACTATATTTGGTATTCACACCCAGACAGACACCAGAGAACAAAGCTGCAAGGCCAAAACACTAGATTTAATCCACTGCACTGATAGCTTTCATGAGATTTTTTTTAAATTAATATTATTATTATTACTTAAATAAGAGTTGTATCATGGAGGAACTACAAACTTGGGACCCTCAGAGCAGCCTCCACTGCCACCCTCTGACTCTCACAAGTGGCAGCCAAAACTTCTGGTTAGTATGGACAGCTCTTTATCATTAGTATCTCTCTCTAATGAACTTTAAAACCAAGCAATTACTAATCCCAGGAAAACCTGGCAGATTTGTCAGCTCCAATCATACACACACTGGGTTGCCTACACCCAAGGTGACTTTGGTTTGCTAATAAAACAAGACAGAAGCATTACAGAGTAAGGAAAGAAAGGAGAAATCTGTTCAGCAGAAGTAAATTACCACAGTTCACACATAACATACTCAAATGCATTAGTTTGGCACACTGTTGAAAGAAAACAAAGCTCCAGATCTGGCTGCACATGCCCCAGCAGTTTACACTAAACATCTAAAACAGAGGCTCAGCAGGTGAAGTCTCTGCAGATGTAATTTTGTCCCCAAGCTTTGTAAGACACTACCATGTATCCAGTTAAACATAACAGCAACAAATCTTAAGCCTTTAAAAACTATAATGCAAGGAGAAAATGTTTGTAATAGGGTCTAGTATCACAAAGCCATCACACTGCCAGTCCCAGCTTCGCTCACCAGGCCCAAAGGGACTACAAGAAAGAAACCTCCCTCCCCAATTCCCACAACATCACTTACTGCCCTCCCACAGCTGGGACAGCACTCAAGGACCTCTTCAGCTCCAGAGGTAAAACCCAGTCAAAATGACCAGAGTTTGGTTTGAGATAACCACTGCAGAGGACAAAAGTATTTCATTGGGGGTTTTCTCCCAGGATAAAACAGCGTGGATGCATCAGCAGGTTTGAAAACGTCAGGATCATAACAAGCCCATAAAACACAAAATCTTACTTGGTGTCAGTATTAGGTTTTAGTCAGATCAAACTGCTCATTATCCTTGATCACAAGCTGCAACACTGAGATGCTGTAAACAGTCAGGGCTGAGCAACCCAATGTTTTCCAGCACTGCTAGCCTAAAACACCTTGGCTTGTCACAGCTGTGACAGGGACGGGCAATGAGCCTTTATTTCCCTGCCAGCACCATGTGACTAGTGATTCTTGGGTTCAGGTGGCTGCCATTAAGCTGCAGATAGTGCCACTGCCTTCCTGCTCTTGCTTGGTTATGTGAACTACCAAGGGAATGATCCACTGTATGTTGCGGTCTAATAAATTTTGCTACAGCCTGTCTCACTGCATAGAGGAGACAGACAGTGGGATTCTGCTCCAGAAGAGCTCAGTGTTTGAGGAGAGAAGGGGAAAAAAGCTTAAAACTCAAAATCCAGCACTGCTGGTTAGAGGAGGCTGAAAATAAATACATAAAGCAGGACCTGGAGGCTAACACCATGGTGAAATCAGCTGCTCTCCCCACATACAGTCTTATTGGTTTTCATGTACAGTTTTCATCAGGTTCCCAACACTTTAAGGTAGAAAGCAAAAAAAAAAGGAAGGTCTTTGCCACTGCTATAGGTGTAGAAAGCACAACTCAATGGCATTCTTTTAGTTAGGCTGCAAAAGCAATATTCCTGTCCAGCAGCACTGGCCAGCACCTCAATCTGCACTGCCACAGCCAGCAATGACGCTGTTCTGACACTGGCTGGTGCTCAGCAAGTCCTTCCAGCCCCGCACGACAATTATTCTGTTTTGCTAAGCTGCTTTCATGCTGCTTCACATGAGAAAGCAGGCGGTGGGGCTGAGCCACTGCGGTGCAAGAGGCAGGGGTGCGGGGGCAGCACTGCAGGGGCGGCAGGTGTCTCTCAAGATTCCACACAATCCCTCACTGGGGATCCCTAATCCTGTCAGAGTCAATTTGTTGTCAATTTTCCACAGCTCTTAAGCACCAAGAGAGAATTGGTTTATCACGGGAAACACTTCCTCTCCAAAGCTTTAATTATTTCCATATATGTTGAGTAAGATGTGCACAGGAGTGATTTACGGGGGGAAACTAGAGAAAGGGAAGAACAAAGCAGGGACCAGTCCAGCTCATCTCCATCACAATGCACGACTGCTCCTTACAGATCCTGGTGATGGTCCCTGCCATTTAGTTTCTCCCACCAGAGGTGACTACAGATCATAAAGCTGCACTTCAGCGTAATGTAAACATTAATTCCTCTTCCCGTTCTTTCTATTACATGGAGCATTACCAAGGAGCAGCATAGGCACAGAGAGGGATCTCAGCCCAATTGCCACATCTCAGACCACAAAGATTTATTTTCTCTCTTTGCACTGATTCATCATACCAATTTGGTCATTTGCAGATGTCTTAATTTCCAGAATTAACTGTTTCCAAAAGCCAGGTCACTAACATCTGGGGGCAAGTTTATTGATCTATATAATATGGCTGCAAGAACGTTTACATATTGTCTCTTGCAGCAGAGTTACAATGTTTCAACTACTGCTGATAAAACTTCAGCAATCCCTGCAGAAAAGCAAGTTTTGATTTAGTTGCCATCAATACAACTTGAGATGCCCCTTCTTCATGTCAATGTTTGGATGCTGTTTGCCACAGTAAGTTTTGATTATATTCTTCCAGCTTCAGGATGAATTTCTTCTCAAAACCAGAAACAGAGAAAAAGAGTCACACCAGAAGAACAAGATGAGTTTTCTAACTACTGGGGCTGGTGGATATTCTGGGTGGTCTCTTGCACTCTTTAATGAAAAGTACTTAAAAGCTTGAGTGTTAAAACCAGATGTCACAATTTGGAAAGTGCGAGAAAAAGAGTACCTCATTTCTCAACATGTTCTGCCTGGTCTGCAAGTCCTCCAGGAGTCCACGAGAGCTTCTGAGGCTCTAACATTTGCAAAAATCAAGTTTCATCCTGGATTCCTCAGACAAGCCCCAAACTGGACATGCACTTGAAAAGGTGGGGTAGACAGGCTTCCTCTACACAGCGCAGGAGACATCTGGTAGAACTTGGTTTCTTGTAATTCAGTATTGCTCTTACTTTTCTTATACAGCCCATACTAACTTACAAATGGTTTTGTACTTTGACTTAGGGGGCTTATCAACCACTGCAGTCGATAAAATTTCCTCTTTTATGGCATTACTTCAAATCCGAACAAATTGCTTTAGAGGTGATATCATTTCTGTAAGGAGACAGTTGTAAAATTGTCTGAATTAGAATGAACTTCCTACATGTTAGTATATGGTAAAATTTACCCTCTGGTAAATAACAAAATGATTGAAAAGGACAAAGAGTCATGGGTGGTCCAGCTGCCCCACGGCCTCATGTGCTCAACAGATCCAGTCTTTAGTAAGAATGACACTGGCTACAGCATTCTAGAGGAATTCAATTTTGCACAAAGTGTTTTATAAATGCTCAGTGTTAGAAATGAGCACAAGGCTTGTCTTCACTCTCTAGCTTCTCCATTAACATCCCCAGTACATTGTTAATCTGACGTTTTATCCTGCCTGGAGGCTGAGGAATATCTGAAATATTCTTGTCTCCTCCCTGTTCAAAATAGAAATCAGAGGCTCTCAGTTACCACCCTGAAATCTGCAGAGGAATTTCTTTAATAAGCATAAGTAAATAATAATTTTCCCACTGAAAATTTAATGTATGGAAAATCTAGACCACTCTCCATGAAAACAAAGAAGGTAATAAAACAAAACCCAAACACTCAGTGAGAGATGCCTCATTATAATAAGCAAAATCAAAATTACTATCAGTAATAGATGATTTAGAAGGTTTCTAAGTAAGAGATTCCAGGGTTGAGCATGGATTCACTTCCATCATTATGAAAATCACTCAGAAAAAGTGCCTTTTTCAACATCATTATCTTGAATTAGTTATTGTGTCCACTTCAGACTCTTTCAATCGCATTTTTCCTTCACTCAGGCCAAAAAAACCCATATTTTCATATCCCACTTCATGTTTCTTCCTCCTCCTCAGTACAACTCACCATTCCATGCTCCTGTAACGAAGCAAGCAGTTGTTCTGCAATGTCGTGTTTCTTTGGTAATGGTGATATAAATAAGGAGAAATAAACCCTGGGGCAAAAGATTCTATTAGTTGCTCTCATATCTTTACTGTCAGAATAATTGGCTGCACTGACTCTACTTGATTTTGCTATCTGCCACTGCTGTGGCAGGTTACAATTACTTTCTCCTTTTCCTTCTCTCTGTCCCTTTGTCCTATGCTTTCCTTCCACCTGGGCTTCTGCCATCACCCCTCCTACTAAAGTCTGGTATAATGATGACAGAATTTACTTTTTCCTTCACCTTGTCTCCTCTGTTACAGTGCCATATAATAAAATACCAAGTGATAAGGGATTTTAAGAGGGAGGGGTAACAGCCAGAATATACAACGCAAATGAAGTAGCAACAGCATGGTGTGGCAAGGGGAGAGGAAGAAAGGACAATGTCAGTGAAGCAGAAGGATAAGCCAGGTGCCGTGGGAAAACTGAACAACAGTGATGTGACTTAACACAATGAGGGTACTTCCAGAGGGCAATTAAGCATTGTAAGAAGAAATAGTCTAGCTTACTTCCAAAATTCTCATCTCCTCCACCTGACTAGCATAGAGCTTGAGTTGTTTTAATTTGGAGGTAGGTGAGAAGGAGGATTTTAGAGATGGAGCTGCGCAGCAGCCAAGTTCAGGGTGCTGTTTGCCTGCTGGACCCTGATAACAACAAGCTAAGCCTCTGAAGCACAGCCGCAGGGATCAGCTTGGCTGACATCACAGTCAAGGTCTGTGTGTGCACTGGGACTCATAGCATTGAGCTCCTTGGTTGGTTTTAATATCAGGGCAGGGGAGGTGTCTTTTTTTGTGAGCAAAAAATAAAAAAAATTTTTAAAAAAATTAAGATGCACACAGGGGATTGTTCCCCACAACTGAAAACAGGAATCTGTAGGAGGAAAGAGAGAAGGAGGTTTCTGTTCTGGTTCTGAAAGGGTTTTCAGGTTTCAGAGCTGCCAAGTGAGCAAACTGAACTCCCACGTCCCTACAACCTGAATGCATGCAAAACTGGTTTTGAAATGGAAGGTTGCAGAGGAAAGAGAAAGAGGCCGGATTAGCATCACTCCACTGAGCCCAGTGGAGAAGAACACGAGTGGATACTGCTGTATTCTGTGACTTGTATTTTCACTGTCCTTTTATTTATTTACAGCCTGCCAAAAATAAATCTGCAGAGCAGCAACATGGGCCCTTTGAAATTTGCCTGCATTTTGGACTCACCAGTACAGCACTCATGACACAAACACAGTCCCGGAGATAGGACAGGAGGCAGGCAAGTCAGTAACCCCCACGGTATGGCCCACACCTGAAATCTCCACAAGATATCTGGGGAAACTTTTCCAGGAGAGGAGAAACCATGGGAACTGACTTTATCCACGGAAGAGTCATTTTGAGATTAAGCACAGCCTCCGCAAGAACGATGTTCCTTGCCTGTACATTTTTTATTTCTCTCAAGGTGGACTCACTCAATCCTCTCTTAGACACATGAGCCAACACCCCTGTATTTATTTTCTGAAGCACAGAATGTAAGTGTATCATGGCTCCTGAAATGGATAACAGCAGTTTGCACTTAGCTGGATTTGCTCTGAATCCAGAGTGAAAAGAAGTGGATAACCACCATGATTCATGGAGTCCCAGGGCTTTAAGTTTACCCCTATGAACAGGCTTCTGGCTCCACAGAAAACAGGAGCGCTATCAGTGAAGACTAATGCCCTGTACGTGCTGTAAGTAGGCACCATTTACTCAGTTCTCCTGTCTGTACATCTAAACAGTGGCCTGCTGTCAAGCAGGAATATTCAGTATTTTAATTAAGATCTGCACCTTTTAGGATAACGGGATCAATAACTGGCCAAGCTGTTGGGAAAAGGCAAAAGACCAATGCCTAACCGTGGCAGCAAGCCAGTCGCTCAAGACTACAGGGACACCAATGAAGCCAGACAAGGCCCAGGAGCAGTGAACCAAAAATGAATGATTATCTATGACAAAGGGAGGCAGGAAGAAAGAAAGACACCAAGTTTCTCAGTTTCTTTCTAATTACCTTCTGTCTTTCAGGTGGTATGATCACCTCACACCTATGGGAAATGGGAAACAAATATGGCCTTTTCCAGCAGCTCTGTACCTGTCTACATCAGATGACTCACAGATCCTTCAGGAGACAAAATTCTTGTCAAGATGGGACGTGTTACTCATGTCACTATCCACAGCTCTCATCCCTGTGCTTGAAGATCAGAGCCCCTCCTTGGCATGCAGTATGCCCTTGGGTGGGTGATACAGTCTGGGTTCCCTTAGGCTGAAACACAAGGTATAATTTTAGTACATTGCAAACAATCCATAGACATTTACCGCTTTCTGTGGGGCTCAGACCCACTCAGGCAGGGAACAGAGTCTCCAGTAGACTCTGCTGTAGCTTTGCCAGGTGGATGGTAACACAGTTTAAGTCTCTGTTAGTCCCAGGGAATGAGTAGTGCCCAAGGACACCTTCCAGGTCATTACAATAGCCTAATTTCCTTGGAGGTTTCTCGTCAGTGAGGTCACATCGCTGTTCTCCTCTGACTTGTCTGACTCAGGAACCGAGGAAGGAAATTACAACACAAAACTCAAATTAGGGGATTTTTCTGAAGAACTTGAAGTAGCACATAATAAAAAAGCTGATAATGTGTTGCAATCCAGTTCTCCTTCAGTCAGATAGTTTTGTACCAAGAGGAAGCCGTTGCAGATGCCCTGCAACCTGGTTAGTGTAATATCTGGGCATGAGAGGACATCTCAGAACAAACTGTTCTGCTTTGACTTCCCTAGAGAACAATTAACACTGACAGCTTTTTCCTTTTGGGCTGAGATGATTTAATAATTCAAACAGTGTTACTACATTTTCATCTGTTTCTGGTCTTACCTTTACTAGTCCTTACTGATGTGAGGTGTAGGAATCAGGGTGAAGAACAAACCCAAAGCAGTGGATGGACCTGATCCCAGTTTTTTATACAGCTCCCTACCCTCAACACGTTGCTCTCTACTGCAGTAGCTGTGACGAGAGATTGGCGACTGGTACGAGTGACCTTCAAAAGGATTAGCCAGAGATGTGTGACTGCCAGTGAATAACTCTATTCATTTATTATGCGTGACGAACAGTAAATCATTCTAGTAAGATACTTTTCCATTCATTCGTTGCTTGAGAATGATTAGCAGCAAATAGCTCTTAGAAGCTTTTCCAGTGGAGCTGAGCAAAACACACACAGGGAGAGGCAGAAGCTTTGTCCCGTTCACTTGTGGTCAGCTCACATCAATGGAGTTGGCCAAATGTTGGGGGAAATGATGGGTCAACGTGTATCTGTACATACGCAGCTATCCTTTCAATTCTAAATCTTATATCTTCTAGTCTTCTGACCATGCCCAAGCTACTACTGGTGACATTTGCCAGTTTTTTGTTCAGACGGAGCAATGGTTACTCTTTGAATAACAGAGTTTCTCTGTAAACTAACATAACAAAGGATGTAGTGGAGCATTTCCCTTATCCAGACAGACAGCCAATGGCTGACTGTTAGGATGACTTCTACATGTGTCTATCACTGTGGACACCAATGACTTATCAAAACTAGCAGGCTTAAACTGTTGATTAAGACATGAAGCTGCCATTTCTGCCCATCCACAGGCGTAAGTACCATACCAGAGTTAAAACAAAAGAACCCAGCGATGCTGAATCAAAGTGTAAGTCAACGTCCTGCGTTGTGTCCCCATGAGTTCCCCTTTCTCCACCACATATAGGAGATATTCCTGTGTCATGGTCACCAGTGTGGTACCAAATGGCTGAAGCATGGCTAAACTGGGTAAAACCCAGTGTGTCCCAATACTGCTGCACGGAATGCTGCCCTTGTATTTGCGAGACCCCTGCCCAAGTTCTTGCCATCCAATTTGGAGCAGAAGCTTGCTTTCACAGTCTAAGAGAGCCAATGAACTGGCTGCAGAAGAGGTGAATCACATCTTAAGGAGGCACGATGGCCTAGCAGCTCTTCTACCAGACATAACTCAGGAGACCTTGCTTATCTTACCTCTTTCCTATGACCTTGAGCAGCTCTATCTATCCACCTGCTCCCACTCAACTTCACCATTACTTCAGCTTTATTTTTTAGGTAGTGACTGCTTACAGGCTCATCCCAAAGAGACACTCTCTCTGCAGGCATGACTGAAATTCAAATGACAGCGAATGAATTTCTCTTTTCGACCACACTTCAAAGTAAAAAGAGGTTATGTGTACATGTACACAAATAGAAAACGAGTGGGGCTATTTTCTTCCGATGATAATGCTGTATTTCATAGCCCCATTTTCAAGGAGCAGAATTGTTGGCTTTTTGCTCAACGTCATATGACTCTTGACTAGTGAGGACTCAATGTATCTCCACTTGGATTTAACAAAATAATTAACTGTTATTCGGCACAAAGAGAAAGTCACAAGATTGCAAAGAGCAGCACTAAGAATGCAGCTACATGGAAGAAGAAGAGCATCTCTCAGAGCTGATGATTAACTACCCTTATAACTTGGGCACTGGCTGCGGCACTGTATCATTTTTTGTCTATTCACAGCTGCTCTTGGCCAGTAAGAACTGGAATGAAGCAAGGGCTCTGGATTAGCTCATGTTCATGCAGAGCTAACAATTACCTTTGGTTTTGACTGCTGCAGGGAACTCCAAAAGCTTCCTTCCTGATCTGCACTCATATTTTCCAACCCTCAGAAATGTCACGCGTCCAGACAAATAAATTCAATGGGAAGGAGTAGATAGAAGTCTCATATCTTTCTTGGGTCAAAGGGATTACTTTGAGTAAATTTTCCTAATTTACATCTTTTCTCCACGTGACCTTACTATTCCTTCCTCTTTTCTCCTGAAATCTATGCTGCTCAGTTGTTTTCCCAACAGCCATAATGTTTATAAATCATTCACGAGAAGTATCTATAAGGAACAACTAATGTTTCATATTTAAAAAAGGTCTTACAATGCAATCCCTCCAAATGCACAGTGGATTTGGGGTTCACAGGGTTTCCCCAGTACCATTTCCAGAGCTCCAAATGGCACTGCATCCTTCCCACATGGCAGCCCTCAAGGCCACCAAACCTCCTCCTTTGCAAAGACAACCAGTGACAACCACAAGTTTTTCTTCTGGATCCTCCCACACAGCACTAAGTAGTAATTCCCACTGAAAACAATCAGACTTCTCATGTGAGTAATAACATATTAATTTGAGAGAAAAAGGATAAGTAGTCATTCAAATCAGGAGCAGCCACAGCCTTCTAATTAAGGAGGCAGTTTGTTTTCTTCCCACAGTTTCCTGAGCAGACAGATATCTGGGAGACTAACAACTGGTCTTATCTACGGCTCAGTACTGGAAAAGCACAAGAAAAATGAATACCAGTCTGGACACTAAAACAAATAAATCTGGCTTTATGTGCAGAATAACCAAAAATGGTACATGATTGATTGATTACATGTCATCATACAACAAGCTTGCAGCTAATGAAGCATAATACTGAACAGATGAACATGAAATGAACACCGCTAAATAGCCTATAATAAACACTTTGTTCCAAAGGAGTTTTCTTTGGCTTTTAAAAGCCAAAATGTCACAGTAATAATTAATACCTACACATATAGATATTAACAATATTACTGTTACACAATAACACAATTATTATTACGCAATAACACAACTAATGACTTCTCAAAAACTTAATAACAAGTGTTGTGGTAAAAAAGGAAAAAAAATAGTTTGGTCATCCACTGTGAAAAGCTGTACAAGACCATCCCACCCTGGCTATGTCAAAAACTCCCTCCTGGGGCAGGGAGAGTGGTACCACCCAGCAATGAGGTGGAGGTTCAAGTTCCAAACTTTTCTTAGAGGTTTCCACCTCGCTGGAAACAACACAAACAGCCACTTCTACGTGCCTGAAGTAAATGGCTCAGCTGGCAAAAATCCACTTCAAAACCTGGCAACAAGTTAAACACAGCAGTATAGAACACAGCACAGGGAGGAGATGGAAACACCCAACGTGTGGTGTTAACCAGGCTATGGACATGGGGCCATTACAGACTCCAGGAGCACCTGGTCTGTGCCAAGCCATGAAGGGTTACTTTAGCTGGAAACGCAAGCACTAACTATCTATTCAACTCACTAGGATACTCACTACTTTTGTCTCTGTGTTACCTACAACAATCATTTTCATAGATTATTGTCCCTCTTTGGACAAAAGTAGCATTTCCTCAAGACCAGTCAAACGTTTTTCAATCCCAAGACATGCAATCACAAATTTTTGAAGGTAGGCAAGAAGTGCTTTATTTAAGCACTGACAGACTCCCAGAATTATGCTAACACTGAAGCAAGAACACTCATGGACATATTACACAAGTGAAAAAGAAAAAGTATTTTCTTCTTCTGCAGCATCTCATATCCTGATGTATCACAGCACTTTACAACTCAGTGATTTTTCCGATACATCTACGGGGTTTGCAAATATTATGCCCCTCTGAAATATGGAAAAGCTGAACAATGCAAAGATGGTGTTTCTGCCTATAGAAATGACTTGTCTCAACCACTATGAGTGAATATGTTATTTTGAGTCTTGAAATGGAAAGTGTGAAGAAATGTTCACCAGAACTATCATTTTCCACAGATAAGATAAAAATTCTTTGAACACCTGAGCTTTATGATACCTCTGAGAAATTATGGTACTCCCACAAAACACATTAGCAGGATGAGGCATTTCAGGCAGAGGCAACTCTTCTGTTTTTCTTTCAGAAATATTCCCTGTGATTTCTTTTTTGCTGTATATGTTGGAGTTGGAGCGACTATTTTTGCAGGTGCTCAAACAGCAAACATTTCCCTTGACTCTCCCAACTTTTGAAAATCTCAGTCGTAATTATAAAGGATTGAATGAAAGAAGGGAGCTATTTTTCTTTCTCTAGCCAGTGAGAATCTCCAAGACGGGTATGCGTGACACATGGTCCCTGCAGGAAACAGGCCATTGGACCTTTAAAGACTCCAGTTGGCCAACCTCCTTTTGTACCTCCAACTTCCTGCCACACCACCAGAAGACAAATACCTACCTTCATCCCTTTGAAATTAGCTAGTGCGGCAGGAAATAAATTAAAACATGAAAACTTGGGCATGCGATTGACAGCAATCCATTCATCCCCCTCTAGTAGCTACTCTTAGAAAGCACAGTGGTGTCAAAGAAATAACTGCTTTCAGAGGTCTCTGTTCATACTAGATTGCATGGGCCAAGCTGACATAAACATCAACATTTCTGATGGCATGTCACTCTCAGACCTGATAAAACTCATTCTCTATCATAAAATGGTGGAGGCCAGTAAAGTACTTCTGTTTCCCTGAAGTTTCTCTATGTTGTAATTCTCTACATTGCAGGACAAATCTGTCAGTGTGTTCTTTCCATTATTACCTTAACAAAAGAACACAAGATCATTATCTTCCAGTAACTCTGCTGACTCTGTAACAGTGGGTTGTGGTGTCTCAATGTGATGGGAAGTCTCTCTGAAAATCTTGCAAGACCTTTCACATTCATGTTATAAAGAACATCACTCCTATTTACCTCTGTTTATGCTGATCACTTCATATAGCCGCATTTCCACCGGACAGGACAGTTAGATAAAAAAAAGGCATGAAGAAAGAAAGGAAGCAGAAAGTATGTTTGTATACACATAATTTCTAGGGAATCTTCTATTATCCCAATGAAGACAATTCTGAGAATCAGAAACAGAGTGAAAAAGTAAATTTCTACTAAAATTTACAATACTTATTTGTCACAGCCCACCTGAAATAATTTCATCTATATTTTTAACTGTGGGAGCCAAGTTAAAATACTTTAGCTGGACTGGCTTTATTAGGAGCTTATGAATTAAATTGAGAACGAACGCTTTAGTAGAGGTTTTCTGGCATCAAAGAACTAGCTGCAATAAGCTTTCTTGGACTAAGCTGAATTATTAATGTTGATTATATAAGAGTACCATTCACCTTTCAAATGCTGAGGGTAATTAGGAATCGCTCAGCAGAATAGCTGGGGAGAAATCACTCGAACAACTTTCTTATGCAGCTCCTTTGAAAGAAAAAAAAATAAAACCCTGCAAGAAAGGCTGCTCTGATAATATGCATGCTTTCAGCAGATTTCAAAAAGAAAAAAAAGAAAAAAGAATTATTTTCTCTCAAATTACATTTGTAGTTAAACATTCTCTTCTGAGATGGGATGTGTTTTCAGCACCACAGCATTAGAAAGGAAATGGAGATGTTGTCCTGAATGCTTAACGATACACTGAGCTGCTTGCTTTTAATAAAATCTCATTTCACTAACATCATTCTGCTGAGAAAGATGTGTTGAATAATGCCGGAGAGCCACTGAACCAACGCCACATTATTACATCATCGCTATTAAATATTCCTCTTTGTGCATTCACGGCATGTTTCCACGCATTTGATGCATAAGAAGTGAAAATGGCAGTGAGCTAAAGCACCTCAGTGTTCCCTTCAGCATTAATCAAGCTTCCAGGATGTTAAATGCCTGCAGGGTTACATCCCTGACCCAGCCAAAACACTGCCACCAAACTTTATCTCACACAGGCAGAAGGTATCACTGAGTACCTGATGTTGGAAACTCATGCAGCATAGTCATGCACAGGACAATTAAAGGCTGATTTTAGGTATGCTCACTTCCCAGATAACATTTCTCTTAATCTTTGGAAGAGAAAAAAGGACAGCAATAATATGTACGGATTAAAGAACTGCTTGCCTTTAAAACAGACTCAAATGACCATTGCCACAAATAAAACAGAAGCCAGGGCCTGGTGCTGACACTGAGCCTGCCTCGTCCCACCAGTGGAACTGGCAAAGCCAGCTCTGCTTGTCCCTGGGATGGATTTTAGAGACCCAAGAAGCCAGCCCCACACCTCCTACTCATAGTCTTCCATCTTCCTGGTTTTTCCCCTCCCCCTGTGCTTTTCCTTCCTCAATACCCAACTCCTCTTTCCTTTCAGATTAATCTCAGCTCATATGAGCCCAAACAGCCTCATTGTAGTCTCTCCCCCTGACTCCCAACTTCTCTCTTCCTTCTCACCCCAGTCCCTTTGGGACTGTTTTGAACATTAGGAGAACACATAACCCATCTGCATGCAAACAACACTCAAGTCATCCCAGATATGAAGAGAAACTGAAAGCAGTAAAACCTTTGAAGACCGTGGGGACAATATACAGTGTCCTGCTTCCCCATGCAACAGAGGGAATCTATTGCCAAAAGCTACTTTCAGGGTTTTTCTTTGTTTCTTGGCATCAGTGTTTCACAGCTGTTTCTGCTTCTTTTCCCTATTTTTCTGTTCCCTATTTTTCCTTCTCTCTCTCCTTCAGACCAAAACCTACGAAAGCCTTCTTCCTGAAGAACAACATCTTTGTGTTTGTTTCTGGCACCATTTTGTGCATCTTTTTGCTTAGGGGCCTCTGCATCTGCCTCCTGCTACAGACAGTTTGTAACTACCTTCATGACAGGGCAGAGGCTGCCTCATCATAGAATCATAGAATTGTCTAGGTTGGAAAGGATCTTTAAGATCACTGAGTCACCATTAACCCAACACTGCCAAGTCCACCACTAAACCATGTCCCTAAGTGCCACATAGTGGGGAATGCAGGTGACTGCAGTGGGTCTGGAGAAAGGGCAACCTCTGAATTTCAGGAGCAAGGAAAATAAATCAAAGGGTTCTAAGACATTTATTTTGTATACATCTTACTGCATTTGAGGGGCACTGTTTTTAACAAAGATGGAACCTTGTCATGAAGTAGGGATCAGTTTGCAGTCGGTGTAGTGTAGGGAAGCCTGAGCCAGTCAGCTCTGCTTTGTTCATCCAGCTCCTCTGAGGTGGGGGAAAGGAAGTGGTCTCCCAACTACGTCCAGATCAAGGGGGTAGCACTGATAGACAGCCTGTAGGAGGTGAGGGAAGGAGAATAAGGAGGGCCTTGTTCCAGATTTTTAAGGTAACTTTGTTTTAAATTTTTTGATTTAGACATTCTTTAGGAAAAAGGAACAACGTGTGATTTATTTGGACACTCTCCTGTTTCCCCTGCCTTGACAAAATTCTGCTTCTTCTGGCAATTGTTTCTGCCAGGAAAAACAGACTACAGAGCACAGGGTCTTCAAATGGGGTGAAACTTAAATGTGGCTCCTGTTGCTGCCAGTCATGGCTTGGCAGAAGGGTTACACACACAGTAACTGATCCCTCAGGACTTCATCTTTTGGCTCCTTCACCAGCAGAACAGCGAGACACATAATATACACTTGCTACGTGATACTTTAACAAATCTTTTGCCGTCTACATCTTCATAGGCTTCCCCTCAGCCACCTGGGCTCATGTGTGTGAGAGTGACAATTTACAGGCTCCCCTGCATCAAATGTACAACTTCTTCGCAAATCAGTGGGATCTGAGCAATGTAACACTGTCCTTGTCCCTATAATACAAGGTAAGTATTCCCATTTCCTTCATATGACAAAAAAGCATATCTGCATCTACCAGGTTAATGCCACCCTAGAGTGACAGACCAGATCTTTGGGCAAAATTCTGGACCTAAACTTCAGTCACACTGGAGAAACAGGTCGCATTCCAATCATGATTCAAGGATTGTTTCAATCTCCAATGGGGCAAAATAAAATCCCCATTCAAACTACTTCTATGTGCCAAGGCAGTTCATTCTCCCTTTGATTTGAAAGGAGGGAGTTCAGGAGTGATTTTGGGGGAACAGGAGAAGTGGCTTATTTGTCAGATTTGAGGGAGGAGAAGGCTACTGTTTGTCCACAGAAAAAGCAAGCAAGCAAACAAACAAGTGAACACAGTCTTTACTTCAGAAGATCACACAGACTCACACAGAGGTTAATAGAAAGAAAGCACAAAAGCAGGACTCCAAGGGACACCTAGGCTGGCAGTCAGTGCTGAAACAGGCCTGGAAAGACTGTCTGTCCTCCCTGCAGCAGCAGCAGCAGCCTTGAGCAGACATGCAGCACACAGAAAGCAGCAGCCTGGTAATGAGGCAGTTAAGCCAGTCACACATATGGAGCCAGAATATGCAGCTCAGCCTGAGCTCTTTGTTACCTTGAACTTGGTTGCAGGACCAAGGACACATAACCTAGTTGATGATGATGATGATGATGCTTTCATAGTGGTGTCCTTGTAATTTGACTAGTTTACCCTAGCAGATAATAAATTAGGGGACGTGCTAGGTGAGTACATGCATACAGAGAATAACCATGTTTGGTAACATCAGTGATGGCTCTGCCAGGCTAGCAATGCCTTCACTGTGGAAACTGACTTTATACCATTTACTACAGGGCAAGAAAAACATCTAAGGTGAGTTCTCCCACTTTTACAGCACAAGATTGCCTACAGGGAGCAAGTTTCACTTTCCTTAGTGTGCCATACAAATGTATTACCTTCCTTGGGGGAACACTAAGGCTGATGGCATCAAGCAGAAGAAAAGTAAGCAGGAAGGGCACAGTTCCAGGTGTATGCTCAACCAGAGCAGGTGGGGAATGCCCTGATCCTCTTATAAAATCAGCCTTCAAGTCCTTCCTGTCTTCCCTCCATGCACTGGAAATTGCAACTGCACAGGGGAAGGATAATTTGTGCCCTGAATTCATCAGCTTCTCTTGTCACCCTCAATAGCAGAACTAAAGAGGGGAACATACCGTCTCTGGTCTTATCCACTCTCAAAATACTATTGAAAACCCTTTTTGGCCCCAGATGCTACGGCACGGTGCAGATGAGTGCAGGGTGCAGCTCTGGGTACCCACCCAGGCTCTGTGGGTGGAGGGGAGGCAGCAAGCACTGGTGCCAGTTTCAGACTGCAGAAGTAGGACTGTCTGAGGCTGGGCTCCAAACAACACATTGCTGTGATTTCTCCATGGGTCAACTTCTTTCAAAAAAGGATGAACTAACCAGAGTGCCCATATTCACCTTGCCTAAGCACTCAGCTAAGCCAGTTTGGAGTATGGGATATCCAATTTCTTGTTTGTCTGCAAGAGACACGCACACATCATGACCAGCATGCACATGTAACTTGTCTGAGCAGGCAAGAATTTACAGTGCATTTGTACCAAGACTGTAGAAAAATATGATTGCACTTCGAAAAATATATGTTGATCTGTTCCCTTTTGTCTTGGGCAGGCCAATGGTATGTGGTTTATCTTGATAACGAAACCCTGATCTCATTTGGGACATTGCTTTTCTAATGTATCACTAATAATGATGATGACAAATCTACTTCTTAACAAATAATTGGCATTATTGGGTGAATGTAGCATTTGATGTCCTTAGATCTTTCCACAGATAGATTTAAATGCTGTAGTTGAATCAGACTGCACTGATCATGCACAGTTCACAGTTCCCCTCTTCAGGGTCAGTACTTTTCCTGTCTTCAGCTCTTCCCTGTGAACAACTACAACATGTTATAAAAATCAAATGCTGGCTGTGAAACTTCCAAGTCGAAACTATTTTCTCTGCCTTCCTCGCTAAAGAAAAAAAAAAAAAAAGGCCCCAGTGGTGTTTCCACGGTTTGTTGCAAACTCTTTATGAATCCTAGAAACAAATGGTATCCACATTTATGTGGTTTTTTTTTTAATTTTCCTGTTCCAAGTTCAGACACAGATTTCCTAAACCCGTCTTTCCCACAGAAAGTAAATCCGAAGTGTGAATTCTATGTTCCCCAGTGGTTGTTAATAAATTTAGCCAGCAATAATTGTCCAGAAAGATGCTTGCAAAGAACAAATTACTTTTGGTTCCATCTCTCTGCCTGAGAATACTCTTCTATAACAGTTGGTTGCAGTGCAAATGACAGTGGTTTTCTATAGTCGTTGTCTACGTTAACTGATCAAGACATACCTGGTAAGTCAATGCTGCTGGTTAAGGGAAGGGAATGCTCATATGCTTCTCACAGCTGGGAAATCTAATCAAAACATAACCCCCTCACTACACAATGTGCATTTAAGTAATAGTATGAATGCCAACGTGCTCCCTTCTCTCACTCAGAATGGCTTTCAAACATTAGATTTTTCTACCTTTGCAGGCAAAGAATGGATTTAGGTTTGTCCTCAAAATAAGTAAGAAGGTAAATAAACTTCAAACTTCCCTTGCTTTTTTTGCCTGAGTTCGGGGAACAAAAGGTTTAAAGGCTTCCTTCTTGAGTATGGCATCCCTCCACTCTCACCACCCTTTGTCTGAGTGCACCCTTGTGTTCTGCAGCTTAGTTTGGGCATTCATCTGAGATCTGAGCATTTCTGCCTGTACCTATTTCCATTCACCATCTTTCTTCTCTCTTGTCTCCTAGTGAGGATTTTTCCCCTTTAAACAGAACAGCATTTGCAAGGAAAAGCAAAATCTCTTCTTCACAGCCCTGTCACCCAGGAATCGATATCCACATGTTCTGCACGACTCCATTTTCCAGAAGGTTTGGGACTCTATTCTCCTCCCACTACAGGAACAAATTGGATTGACAGGTTCTGATGGCCAGGCAGCTTTCCTGCTTTCAGTCACAGTCCCTGATGGCAAAAAATCCTCAGTGCACAAGGCAGGTAAACAGCCAGAAAAAAGAGTGAAGCAGATAAAGGCCTTCAGAGCTCCTGCAATGCCTGCCCCACTTTGCCTTTGGTTCAAGCGGTGGGCACCGCTGACTCCGAGGCAAAGTCTTTCAGACCTGCGGATTCAAATACCACTATGGCTTTTGTTCATACCTAGCTTTAGCCACAGAAAGTAATGAGCCACAAGAAGAAAGCAGTCTGGGACACTCCTTTGGGCCATGGTCTGCTACACCACAACACCAGCACACCAGCCAGAAACCAAAACCAACAATTAAGGTTGAACTCAAATAATTAAAGCAGATTATGGATAAAGGGGTCTGGATTAACTTGGCATGGTAGAATTTCACCAAGCTCTTGTTTGAGAAGAGCAAGAGCTATTACTCTTTTCTCCTTCTTCATGGTATTTATCTCCTGAAAATCAATGAGAAAGTTGATCCTAGAAATATGAAACAGGTTCACTACAAAATTAAAAAGTTGCACTTGTCAGTGAAGCTTAGCAAGCAAGGAGAAACAAATGCTCACCATTCCTGAAAACCAAGATAAAACATGTACCATTGGTCTGTGCAAGGTAAAAAGGAACAGAGCAACACATTTTTCATAGTGCAACCATATTTTTCCACAGTGCCTCTGAGTTGAAGGATGTATTGTTTGATTACTGATTTCGGTATCTAAGGACCCCTGCAGACAAGAACTCGATCAATCTGGAAGAAGAGCATTAAATGAATATCTGCCTTCACCATCACAGTTATGGCATGGACAGATATCAAGTAATCTTTTTTCCACAGATGAATAAAATATTTTCCACTATTGACTCCCACCTAGCTTTCAGATCCTAAAATTAGTAGGGAAATTTCCTGGTGTTTCAAAACTCTTCCCATGACAATTTATGGCAGCTCAGATATTTGAAATTCTTCTTTAATGTGCTAATCTACCCATTGGTTCAAATTCATGTCTCTGCATTAATTTACTCAAAAGATGACAGTGCCTTCCACAGCACCTTTTCCCATCCTAAATCTGCCAGTGCAGCCTTCAAATTGTTTTTATCAAAATATCTCATGCTGGAAGAGCAGAAACCACTTAAAGCAAAGTCTCATTGACTTCTTTACATCACCTGACTGACACATCACCTCAACATCTCAGCGCACAGGTAATGAAACATCTGACAGTGTGGCAAAGGATCCAACGAGTATGTGCTTCTGCTTACCCATTTACCAAGATGACCTAGTCCAACAGATCCACACTGGATTGAAAGCCTGGTGTTCAATACCTTTGGGTTATTTGCCTCTATCTGATTTCAAGATGAGGTTATGATCCCTTTGCTTAGGCAAGACACTATTTGAAATCATCTGTATGAGTATGGCGACCTACCAGGAGCAGTTGGCACAGTGTGCGCCTCCAAACATGGAATATTAAACCCCTACTAGATTATGTGGGTGGTGGTACAAAGCTTCCACAGGTTAAAGGAAATTCCTGTTATCCTTTAAAACCCATTGCTTGAGTGGGATCTGGAGCCCACAAGGCAGTCTCTGTGGAAAAGCACCTATCAGTTGTCATTAGCGTTGCTCACAGCTTAACGGACACAGAAGTGACAGGCACTGAATAAAAGCATTTTTAAATACATATCTTCTGCTTTAGTCAAGATTTATTGCAGAGATTATACATGATTGCTCCAGTTTTCCTTTAGAGAACCATCACTATGAATCAGGATCCAAGAGCCCCCTTCATACCAAATCTTTAGTTTGCAAGAGTTAATAATTCAATGAAATCATTTCTATATTTAAGAAGGGAGCAGAATATAGATCTTCAGACAGATAGTGGACAGGGTGACTCACTGTGCTATTTCTCCTCCTTCCGTAACCCCTCTCCCTTCCTTTTCTTGGTTCATATACAGGGTTACTCACAGGCTATGGCCACAGAAAATAAGAGGATTTGCTCCTGTTTATCTTCCTCCATTGCAATAATCACTGCCTGAGTGAAAAACAAAGCTAAGGACTGAAAGGAGCCTGAATTCAAGTCTGTTTGGAGGGCATGACCCAGCTGAATCTTCAAATCTCTCTGCTGGAAGATGACTGCTGATGTACACAAGAAACAGGAGGAGGATGACCTTGTACCTTCACAGTCTGCTTTCTCCCATGCCACCGGAAAAAGCTATTATAAATATAGTTTCAAAGAGCACAACCTATTGGTTGTACGACTTGTTTTCTGGGTACAGACACATTCACAGATGTCAGATCTCCTTTTCTGTATAAATTATCTCTGCAATTTTACTTGCACCATACTATGCTACAGAAACCTGAAAACATAGACACTCTTTAACAGAACTAACATCTTAATATTTTTTTTTGTTCTTCTCTCCATACAAACTTTAGATAACTCTAAACAAAACATTTAAGATGGCCCATTAAGGTAAAGAATTCAATCTACTTCAGTGAATTTTCAATAAGGCCTAGCCAATGAAACACCATATTACTGTTAAATTAAATAAAATATATTTTTCAATATTATTATAGACCACTACTCCATAAACACAACTATATGTCACTCCAAACCTGTACTTAAGGATATATCTTTCATTGCCCTGTTCTTTTGGGATTCCAAGCCTGGTCCATGCTGAAGACAATTCTGTGTTTCAAGGATGAAATTCTTCTAATTTATATTCTTTCTCAGATCTGTTCAAAAGAGTACTTGTGCTTCCTGGCCATAACTTACCTTTACACTTTAATTTGACACATTTTCCTTTACTTCCAGCTCTCGTACTAAAAGAGAGAAGTTCTCTTTTTATAGGGTGTTATTAATTTAGCTGTGCTGTCTAAAATGGTCTGATAATTTTTACCCTCTCTAAAATCTTCATCATACTAAAAGCAAAAGCAGTCCTGCTTTTGTACTGTCATTGTGTGAACATATATTGGTAGAAAGGGTAAATGGATCATGAAGAACCATGTGTTAATTGCTTCAGAAATCAATATGCTCAACTTGAATATCCCCAAGCAAAGACTGTCCTTTGCTGTGTCAAACCACAGATATTTTGTGCTTGCTTGCTTTTTCCCCAGCTCCGAATACACCACAGACTTACTGCTCTTCTATTCCATTTGTGGTTATGGGGTAAAATGGACCCACTGGCACTGGAAGAGTTCCTGTGTTAGTCTGACAAATCAGTTACTTTAGCTCCAGACATGGGAATTAATTATTTTTAAACCAGTGCTTTTTACATGCTGGAAACTGAAAGCCTTACTTCTTCACACAATTGTCACATTGCTCGCCAGGCAGTGCTGCAGACAATACCTGCTGGGGGGGTTTATTCCTGTTGTACCATTCTTCTCTGCTGCAAAGACACTTGCCATTTTAAGTTCAAGTGGAACAAAAGCAAATGCTAACATTTTGAGGCTGTGAAACAGTGTGTCCCCTTGTACTTTCACCAGAAGAGTTAATATGCACCAAAGTCACACATAATGTATGCCTGGTTTAAGACTCAGACACACGCTGAATCAAACTGATTTACTTTAAGTCACAATGGTATAATCAGCATCCTTGGGTTATTCCTTGCTCCTCCATGAAGGCCAAATGCTTTTTCCTTCCAAAGACTGTGTTAACTCTAAAACCATTTACTTTTCCAAGTGTGTCTTCATAGAACAATGTCCTAGACACATATTCTTCATGAAAATAATCTCAGAAAAGCTGTTAGTCCCTTCAGACACAGATGGCATATACTGCTCCAGATCCAAGCATGAGCTTTGGAGGTCACATTACAGGACAGCTTCTCAGATATTGCTCCCGTCTCCTGGACACCAGGCTTTTGGATAACTTTCACTTTGTTGTTCTTCCAATGGAATAATCAAGGCCATCTCCTGGAAGCGATACACCTGTCCATGGCCATTGTAGGACAGGAACATCATATGGTTTCCTATGTTTTCCAGCTGGCCAGGAGGAGATTGTCTCACCGCTTAAAGAAACCAAAACGTACCGTGCTTCCTGCAGTGCACATGGATCCTTGTTCTACCACGCTGTGTCCATAGCTACACCCAATCATTTCATCACAGTGGGCAGCTGAGCAAATGACAGCAACTTCAGGGGCTTTGTCAAACAGCTGGTTCACTCATGCACTTGACCAAATTACAAAGACTTCCTGGCCATTACTGGGATAAGCAAAAGTGAGCGCTCGTATCAAATTATTTTAATCTCCATGTACAGGAATAAAAACTATGTGATACGCTGTTAAGCACAGGAGAACATTTATCATGCCATAACCGAAAATGCCATGTTGGTTTTGTATCACTGTGAATCTCATTATTGGAGCAAATGAGGCTCGGGTGACATCGGCTGCCACATTCCAGCTGCTCTTTGAAGCGCCTCCACCTGTTGTTTTGCCCTTCTTGGACCCCAAGCAGTTACATTTAATGAATCCTTGTCATACCAGAGGAAGATCATTGTTGAACAGCTTCTGTCACACATACAACGTTCTTAGGATTTACATAATTTTCACTCAACAGCTCCCAGGGCTGGCCTGCGAGAAGCCTGCCCTCCCCAGGGTTCCTATGTGGCAACCAAAAATAAGTAAATAAATAAAAGAGGAAGAGAAGAGAAACCCAGCTTTCTCAGGGTCCAAAATAACACCAAGAATGCATCCTGAGTGACTCCACCCTCTGTCCTCAAGTGGAAGAGGAAGAGCCACGCTCTGTCTCTCCCTCCCTTACCCGTAACTGTTGAACGGTTGCTCCACACTTCCTTGCTATAGCTCTCCGGAAAGTGTTTTCTGTCCTTGGAAGACAATCAGGGACCACAGGCACTGACCCACAGGGTGTTAGATGCTGGCACCACAAGCCAGCCTGCCCTTCAGGTCACCAATCTGGGCTGCAGAATGGGATGGCACCTCCTTGGAGCTGATCTACAGGGTATGTACAGGGGCACAGCAATGGGGATTTGCCTCTATGTCAGCTGTACAACAACGTTTCAAGGACTCCTTAGTTAAAAGGATTTGTCTTCAAAGATACAGTACTTTGAAGGTGAGACATCTTGTTTGGAGAACAGCTATAAAAAAATAAGCTTCACAACCTTCCCATTGTGTTTCACCCATTTCATCCTACATCTGCCCCAGCTGCAACACATTTCTGTTTCTCCTTCACCTCTCTGGCTATTGTTTTGTTACCATGTCTGTCACTGCAGCTTTCAACAGATGCTGCTGCAATCTTCTTGCTGTAGAGTCCCATTAACTTCAACAATAATTTCAATAAATAACTTATTTCCCTTAAGATGCTCAAAGGCCTGTCTTTGGTCGCTTTTCTTTTCTGCTTAAATCCATCATTAGAATTTATTGCAAAACATCTGGACATTCCCTCATCTCATTTTTTTCCTTCATGGTTCTGTTTTACTTTTACTTCACACTGTAGCTCTTCTGTACTTTTCATTTATTTATTTGCAACTTTAGTTAAATGTCTGTTTGGTTTTCCAACAAAACAAATGTCACAGATTCATAGAAATGTCAGTTGGAGGGGAATTTTGGTGGTCTCTAGCCCAGCCCAACAACTGGAGCAATGCTACCACCAGCACTAGAGCAGGCCACCCAAGACTTCGTCCAGCCATGCCACGAAAACCTCCTCAGAGCCTTCCACATCATCTTGGCTAATGGGGTGCAGTGCTGCACATCCCTGCTGGCCTCCTCATCCCATCCCAACAGCCATCTCCAGAGCTGCTGCAGCTTTGGCTGAAACCAAGAGCTGGGCTGCTCTGAGGCTCGTTCCCAGTAAACAGGGAAGGGCATTGTCAGCTCTGCCCCAGGAAAAGAGCCAAGAAACATCAGGTACCCTGTGCCTACCTTGTGCACAGTGTGCAGGCTTCCAGCATCTGAGGAGATATGCAGGACCTTGCTCCAAGGGGCCACATGGTCCAAATCACAACAGAAAACTTCAACCAAAAGGGCTTAGAGTTTCCACAGGCCCTGACTGCTGTCTGTGATCCAAATGAGTGCCAGTTCATTCTCTCAGTAACTCCCTCTGGGGAAAAAATATTCCTCAGCAGGAACAGGGCTGGTACAAACAGGGTCATCACTAGCGATCAGGGAATTTTGTGGCCATTCAGCTGGTTATTTTTACTTCAACTGATCACAGGTGCATCAGAAGTTAAGGGAAAGGAAAAGGGAAGATTGGGAAAGATACCTACCCAAGTTTTGTCTAGACCCAAGCATGCACCCCCAAAATACTGCACTCCTTAGAAGCTAGGAGGAGAAAACTGGGCAAAGCACAGGCAGGCAAGGCAAAGTCTGCAGTGAGACAGGACTCAGGAACAGCATTGGACACTGAGAGCACGGTCTATTTTTCATATAGCCAGAAGAAGAAAAACAGTTCTCCGTGTATATTAATGGAAGGTATGGAGATGTTTATACACATTACTGCATAGATTGGTAATCCACTGAATACATCTACAAGGCTACTAGCCCAGCACTGCCACACAGCCTACAAGAGCATTAGCATGAGGGGCCCAAAAAAAACCAGTGAAGCTCATCAGTGAAAGAATTGCTGGGAAAGTTTAACAGCGTTAGACTGAAGGCTGGCATGTTTTTGCAGAATGCTTTGCAAGCCATTTGCATTGTTAAAGCCAGCAAGCTCTGATAGCAGGGTAGCAACCATATAAAATGTGTGGAAGCCAGCAGAATCATTTCAGTAAAAGTGAAGCAAATAACACATTGTGTAACAGTGAGCAAGAAAATTATTTTACCTATGCGAAAAATTAAGAAAGGCTCTGTGAGGATTGTATGCATGATCCCAGAAATAACTGGAAGCAAACAATGAAACAAGTTCATTCCTGACACCATTCCAAGAGAGCTAGTTAGGAAAAAATGCACAGGGGAAAGATTTGGCCCTGTTGAAGTGTTCACATGGACAGCGCAAATGACTTGATCAATAGCTATGAGAATCGTGTTGAAAAGGGAGGTGCAAATTAACTCCAAAAGGTGGAATATGTCTTTTACTAAAGGAGATGCATATTGCTGACCTTAAGAAATCAAACTTTAAGTGATTTCCAAACAATATGTGAATCCCTAAGACGTGATACATCTCATCCTCCGTTTTAAACCATTATCGTGTCATTGAAACTATATTAGCTTAATGTGAATCATGCTCAATTTATGCTGATGTAAATTAAAGCTGTTTATAGATAAAAGATAAAGAGCTAAGCTGTACATTGGAGAAGGCTGCAAGAAGTCAGCGTCTGGTAAGCGGAAATATGTTGATTAACATCCCTTTATAAAAAAAACATTTCTGCCTGCTGGAGCAACCCAGGTCAGATTAACATTACAGAAGCAAACTGTCTGCTGAGATGCAATGTAAATGAATGTTGTTTTTCATATATTTCTTTCTGGTTCTGGACTAAAATTCAGAGTTTCTCAAGCGAGTTTCATAAAAGTGAGTTGTGCTGGGAAAATAAGAAGGAAAAGGCTGTTCAGAAGCTTCCAAAAATGGACAAATTGATTAAGAGTTTTTTTGCCTGGCAGTAATCCATACCTTAATTATTTCAATGGTGTTTTATGGAGTTTATAAAGCTGTTATACAACTGCAAGCAGTTACTATTATGGATAGTGGGATCTGCAAATGAATCTAAAATCTCACGATTGCCATCATCCTGTTCCTCTGTTTATTCTTAAAACATCACTTGAAGAGCTTTTGGTGTGAATAAAAAAGCACAGTGGATTGCTAAACTCAAAATAATAAGATGTGATTTACCATGAAATGCAGACAACTTCAGTTAACACTTACAAATTGCTTTCAAAGGGTTGGATTTCAGAGATTAGGGAAATTCATGCCAGGAGGTACAGAGCAGAGTTTCCTCGTGTGTTTCCTCCCATAAGACCCCTGCTTGCACACACCAAAAGTGCTCTGTGAACCAAACCAACACACCAGTGAGTGGGGGATTTGCTTCCCCACTGCTCCAAAGCAACTCACTACTGTCAACCCAGCTGATGAACAGCTCTTGCTTAGGGCTGTGGGGAAACACAACGCCCAGGGCTGACCACTGTCAGGAAAGAAGGGTATTGTGGTACTGCTAAAGCAAAGGTGGAGAAGCAGACCCTCCTCTTCCACATTATTCCATTGACAGCCGGCTTTGTCAGGACTGCTTGTAGCCATTCACTGGGCATTTCTCAGAATATGCTTCCCTCCAGAGGCTGCTTCCCCAAAAGTAAGAGGGATTAGGTGACATTGGCAGTCATCTTTTTTCCTTACATTGTACCCCAAAACACCCCCAGCAAGCTTGGAGCCTCTAGGCACTCCCAGCACCCCTCATGCTACATCCACCTCATCCACCTCCCATTTTCTGCTGTAAGCACACCACTCAGGGTAGGGGGGAAGGACACACACTATTTCAGAGTACTTAAACAGAACATGCACACACAGAACAATAATTATGACCCAGGATCACAGGGGCAGAAAATAAACTTGGAGACGGCACAGTCTCCACCCAACATTTTCCAGAATTTTGTGGTAATTCCACTTGTAGAGGTTTCGTGTGTTATTGAAATTTGTTTCCAATTTGTTTAAAAACAGCCACTAAACAGAAAAGCCTGGCATTTTGAAATTTATATCAAAGGGTAAATCGTAGTCCTGGAGTCATCTGTGTGACTTGCTGCTTCACAGCCCACAGCTCTGGACTCAAGTGCCTGGGGAAGCTGGTGGGCTGGGAGCTCCCAGGGTTCAGCCTCCCACCAGCCTGCATCCCTGACTGGAGGTGGGAGACACCCATTTGGTTTTCCCAGAACCATTTGCTGTGATGGACCATTTTGTAGAAAGTTTTTATTTTAATTATTGCCCCTTCCTAATGTGAATAAAAAGCAGAAGTGATGTCAGAAGCTTCTGGATCAATTCCAGCATTGAAAGAAACTGCAAGCCTCAAACTATCTGTCTCTGAATAGTTAAAATTACCACTGAAAAACAAACAAGCAAAAAACCCTACCCTACTGATAAGTTTACCTTGTTACAGTATGATTGATATCCCCCCATGGCCTGTGCGGGGTTTATAATGAAGAACAGTTAGAGCCATGTGCCTCTGCCACTGTATAGTTAGAAATAGTTGTTACTTGTGCTATTACCACTGGGGAGAAAGATCCAGTCTACTTTAAAAAAAAATCTGCTTCAGAAGTTCTTATTGTTAATTTTCTTTTGAATTCCTTTTGTCATGTTCCTGCTGATTCTGTTATTTTTTATGAACTACATTATTTTAAAATGTGGACATTCCTCAAAACTACACAAAGCATCTTTCCTTTCAGGCATCATAAATTCATATATTCCTACAACTTGCTCCCCTCAGACAAGCAGCTAAATGTCCCAGTTCTGCCAAAATCAAGGAACGGGCCAAGCAAAACACGGCAGAGGTGCCCACAAGGAGAAATTTGCCGAGTGCCCTCAGGAAACAAAAAACAGGTGGATGCAGCATGCCCAGGTGAGACCATGCTGAAGGGGCAACATGGAGACATGGCAGCAGAACAGGTGGTGCTGGAAGCCAGGCCAAAGCACAGTCCCATTTAACTTCAAAGAGGAACAAAGGTGTCTCCTGTTGACAAAGTCCTAAGGACTTTTGTCTTCCTTGCAAGCGATAAAGGAGAACTGTAAGCCTGCAGAAGTTAGTCACAGTTTAAAAGATCCCAAGATGACAGAGGATATATCAGTATAAAGGTCAGGTTAGACAGAAAAATATTATTCTCAATTTAGCTGCAAAGTTTTTCACTCAAAAAGCACAGCATAAAGCCTCCCACCTAACCCTTTTCTATTAAAATTTGGGTTTGAGTCTTTTGTCTGCGTGCCAAGCAAAACAAACTCCAGGAGCTGATTTTTTCATAAATCATGATAGCATCACTCTGCAGAAAAGCAAAGCAGCTTGGGAATTTCAGGTCTTACCAAAACAACTGTGTCAGAGATCAGTCCTGGGGAGAAACACAAAAGCCAAACCCAGATCCACAAGCAGAGGTGGTGAGAGATTCACGGTCATTAATCATTGACAACAAAGCATCATATTTTAAATGAGAGGCAATTGCAGCCACTATCTCAGGTTCACAACACCTCTCAAACTGCAGATTGCACAGATCAATCTCACAAGGCATCCAGAGGGAAAGGTGTCTGATTTCAGTTTTATACATGCTTTATACAGGGTTGACCAGATAAGTCAAAGTGGCCAATTTCTACAGTGAACTTAATACTGTTTCTGTACAGCAAGTGTATATTTCTACTGAGTTTATGGATACAGCCACAGCAGTAACATTTCTTAGATTATGAAAGATGTGACAAAATGAGATTTCAGCTCCAAGTAGAAAAAATTGAGCTGCATTTTAAAAGAAGTTGAAGAAGTTTAAGTGAACCATACTTAAGATCAAACAAATTTTAGTTCCAGTCATTTAAAAATATTTTCAATAACCTGAGTCACATTGAAGAACATTGCAAAACAAGACACTTCCAACTAAAAATCCATATATTTTATTTTGAAACTCTGGAGGGATTTTCTTTCCTTGAATACGTACAAAAGTTTTTTCATAAAAAACACACCCAACAAACTTAGAAAATGCACATGTCTGAGCATTACTGTATCTGCTATCTTTACCCCCTCTTCTTTATTCAGAAATTTTCTTTAGACTTTGACTCCTATGACATCTGAGTGTCTCACTACAAAGAACACTCAGCATCCCTCTTTTACAGGAGGAGGAAATGAAAGAGGAGGTCCAGTTACAGGGAAGTAATTTGCCCAAGATCAACCAGCAAAAGGAAAACGGGTTACAACACTTAGTCTGTCCCATGTTAAAAAGCGTTAGTCTTCATTGATGAAAAGGTTTTGCCTTACAATACGCAAAAGCTTCATGGAAGTCTCTATCTTTTTTTATTTGATGAACTTCATGTCATGAGTGCAAGGAGAGATCAGGGAGATAGGCTGGGAGTCTGTATACTGGATGTCTTTGTGGCTAAGGATTTCCAAAGGATTCTACAGCCCAAGCAAGTCTAGGAAATAAAGAGAAGTTGAGATCTAGGCACCTGAATTTATTTTCTAAAGCTTTCCCACAAGCATGCAGAGCAGGCTCCAAACCCTTTACAAACATCACTGTGAAGATGTTCTGGTTGGAGTGTTTTACAGCACCGCAACCATGTCCATGGGCTTCAAGCAAGAGTTTGAAAACATGGCCACAAGGATCTTACTGTGAACACCTGTCCCATTTGAGTAAAATCTGGGACTATGGACACAAGGGATGAAATCAGTGCCAATGATTTTTATGACTGGTTTCCTCTCACTACTATTTTTGTGATTTTTTTTTTTCAATGTAGCTATTTTTAAAAAAAGAAAAGCAGTAAAATAAGTGAACTGAAACTGTAAGTCTGGTGTTTAAGTACTTCTGAAGGTCTGTGGCACAGTTCACATGGGATTGGTTCGGTTCCCCCGTTGTTTGGCTGGAGAGGTTTCATGGGGTGAGTCCAGAGTTACAGTCAGGGCTTGATCACAAGCCTCCCAAGTGCAGGAAACAGTTCCTTGCCCTGCACAACACAGCTCTGGCTCCAGCAAGAGCAAGGCTGATGTAAAGCTCCGGTCAGTGAGCAGGGCTGGGAGCTGCCAGATGAATTTGCTAGAACAGTCATGGAACAGAAACAAACCATGATGCAAACAGCTGAACTCATTTTTTTTTTTTTTTAATTTGAGCCCATTTTCAGACTTCTTCAAAAAAATATTCCCTGCTCATTTCATTACAAAATCTGAAGTTTACTCCAAAATGACTCACTCTGTCACTGAGGGAGAAGGTACGATCTGCCACATGTGTCAGAGAAGGCCTATGAAGTAATTTCATTCTCACCATACGAAAACTATTATTTCTTCACATAATGAAAATGTGAGGATGTAGGTGGCAATCCCCAGATGGACACAAAAATGAAAAAAAGCTCTGGTGGATTGCTAATCATGTTTTGAAAAAACAAATGCATTTCAATCACAGTGAATATTTCCATGTATGGAAAGTAGGTTTTTCTCATCTGCAGCATCCACATAACATTTGGCAATAACAGCATAAGCCAGAATTCATATGTGAGAGTATCTCATTCCTTATGCTGACATTTCATGATGAGTTGAGCTACCCAGGAAATTCAGGTGCCATAAAGGCTAAGTATCCACATAGAGCATATCTTTTGCTTCCTCTGTGGTTTCATTACTCTTTGGTACACTTCCAGATCATATGAAATACAATCTTGCTCACCAAGTTTTCTGGACCCTCAGCATTTGAATTAAGCACTCACAGATGTTCCCTTTCCTCTCTACTCCTTTAAGCATGATGGATCCCCCACTGCAGGCTCTCCACTGAGATACAGTTGTTTTCTCACTTTGAAAGGAATTTCAGAAAACATTTTGGTTCATCTGTGGAATTTTCCATCTGAGTGTTGTTATTTATTTGCATTGTCACCATGTATCAGAGACCAGTCATTTGCAAGAGCCCTACTATAAAGGTTCTGATGAAACTTATATGGTCCCCACTACAAGTTTCTCAGAGGACTGTGACAAAGCAGAACCCAGCACATATTATTTTTAATTACATCAAGTGAAAAAGAGGGAGGGAAAAAGGAAGTCTAAAGGGAGAAGAATTAGGACTGAGGATTTGTCTGGTGAATCAGTAGGGTCAGTACCGTAACTTTGCTGCCTGTGAAAGTGCCATGGAGACAGACAGCTGAGGATCTGTGCAGCTGAGCTCGCAAAACAGTGAATTCTTTGAGCAGCATTTCACAACATATAGTTCGGGAGCATCACTTTCCCAAGAGATACTTTGGGCTCCTGATTTTAGTCTTCAGAAACACACAGATGAACAAACAAAAAACATGAATGTTTCACCTGTGCTGAGACTTGCACTGAGTGGAAGGTTGTATATCCAGTAAGGGTTTGGTGGTCAGGGGCAGACCTCACTTCCCTTTGCTACTGAGGTGGGACACCCACACTACAAACCAACTGCTACTTGAACTCCAGCACCAAACGGCTCCTTGTCCTTTGGAAGGCAACTGGGGCTCTGATGGCCCCTGGAAAACTCTCAGGGCACAGCCCAGAGTAGCCCCTGGTGAAGCAGGAGAAATACTATTTCACCAGCTTGCACCAGATAAGAGTTACAAAGATCACGAGACTGGGTGGCCACCGTAAGACCCACGTGTTGAGAAACACTGAGTCATTCTGGAATGTGTGAGCTGCTGCACAGAAACCCCAAGGAGAAATAAACTCGTGTACATACACCAGTGAGCTTCCAGCCTGCATTAGAGAGCAAGCAAGATTAGAGACATAGCTTGGAGAGAAGACCCATCCTCATCATCGGGGCTCAGATTCACAGCAATGGGCAACTAGCTCATTTGCTCTCCACAAGCTGGGGCCTCATACACCAGTTCAGTGCCAGGGACACAGGAAAGGCTGTCCTTCAGCTTTCCTCAGTGACAACAGCAGTGTTGTCCACACAGCTACGGGAAACAGCAGAGGAGTAGAACTCCTGGGCTGCTTTTGAAACATGTTTCCCTTCTCTGTGGCAGATTTGAACTTTGACTTCAAAACTACACCTCCAAGTGCTCTGAAGGATGAAAGCACACCAAGCACCATCAGGGAGCAGGAACAGTCATAGCATGGTTTGCATGGAGCATGGGCTCAGTGACTGTAGCAGCAGAGTCACAAGATGTGCAGCTTATAAAAGTGTGGATTTCAGGATGTAGGTAGTCAGCCAGATTTAAGAAAGTTTTGCGATGGCAGCAAAAGATATGTCACCTCTGCAGGGTTTTTTAAAAATTTTTAGGCACCTGTTCCAAATGGGAAAGTGCTCCTAGAGGAAATATTTTTCAGAAGAGGTTTAAAAGACTTTAACAACCTATTTTCCTGCAGTTCTTGGATACTTACTAGTTTACTAACATTTTCCCCACCCCTGAGAATTCACACAGCCGAGGCAGAAAGCCAATGTAAATACTTCACCTGACTCTTCCAACTGAAAAAGGTAATGAAAAGAGGAACTTTCGGGGGGCTAAGCTCAGCTCATCTGCAATGGTGGCTTCTATTTAAAATGGGCCCAAGCCAAGTTTCCTTGCTCTTTACGCCCTTCTTTTAGGACTGTGCTGTCACAGAAGCCTGGGAGTCCACACAGAGACCCAGTGTTTCTGCAGATGGCCTGTTTTAGGAGGTGAAGCACTTCCTAGGTACAGCTTCCCCTTGCCTGAAGTAGCAATCAAACGGAAACCTTTGGGGCCCGACTGCCCTTGTGCTTGTGCCCGTTCTTTGTGGACTGACGTCAAATGTGCTACACATTTGTGTTGGCATAAATAGCAAGAGAGGAGAATCGATTCCTCTTCAGCCAAACGCAGGTCACTTTCATCCCCTGGCCAAAAGTGCTCTCAGGATAGCATACAATTTGGTCCATTGATTTTAATATATTGGCATTTCCTCCCTCCTACTGTGTGAACACATTGTTTACAATTTCAGTAAGCCACTTTGGAAAACACTGTTATAAATCAGGATAAATAAAAGCTTGTCCTGTTTGCCTCCAGTGTCAGACATTGCTAGTGTGGGAGCTAGGTCAAGTGGGGATACAAAAAAACCCCACCCCAAGCCTTCTTTGCTAATTCCTTAGCATTTCAGGTGGGCCTGGACTTCAAATCTGTTGAACATTTCAACAGTCACTCAAGAGGAGTCTAGTTCACTGGAGGCATTTGAATCTCTTTACTAATTCATTTACAGTAGCCATCAGTATTCCTTTCAAGTGGCCATCACTCACACACTAAATCTCTCGGCAGGGAGGCAAGCCTTGTTCATTTGCTCTGTTTGTGTGTTACTTTAAACCTAAGTGTAAGGGGATAATCTAGATCAAATGTGTATTCTGGATTGGCTTGGCTGTGTTGCAAGGGGTAAGCACAGAGCTCCTCTTCAATTAGCAGAAGAGGCAAAGCTGAAATTGCTCTATGAATTGTCTATATTATTTGAGGAGACAGCAGAGGATACGGCTGCGCTTTCCAAAGCAAAATGAGTCACCTGTTGTCTGCAGGAGCTCATGCCAAGAATGGTCAGATTTGAGCTCAAGGGAGTGCTTTCCAGAGGACTTCAGCCAACAGCTGTTTCCCTTCAGCTGGATTGTGCTGAGAATCTAGGCTCAAGCTAAAGCATGAAAAGAAAAAGTGGTACTAGATGCCAAAAGAAGTGTGAAGGCCAAATTTCCCAATAAAATGGAAACATGGATTGTTGGAATTATCTACCCTACTTTTCTGCTCACAGACTATTCCCAGCTTAGTCTGGTGACCCTGTCACAACACTGGGATTGCAGGCAACCAACATAGAGCACTTAAAAGTTCCTGCTCCTTCCAGAACAGATCAGAGGATAAGTTTCATTAATAGATGTGTTCAACCTGATCCAAATGTTTAAGCAGATAATTGTTCAAGCAATTGTTCAAGTCCAGGGATGGTTTGGCAAGGGAGAAGACTAAAGTGAGGATGAGGCTGAGGATCAGTGTCTGGCTCCATCACAGTCTACCTCTAGGCTTATTGCTGACTTCCTGAAGGTATTATGGATACCTGACCAGCCCACCCAATTTTGGTCGAAGCTTAGTACTCTGCATCTTCGCAGATCTGGAGCTTGGTCAGTTTAGTCACCTTTTTGTGAAATGGGGTAATGCTTTTCTTTTCCATGTATGAATTACTGTAGAATAGCTGAGGAGCACAGACCTCCTCCCCACTTAAGGCCTCAGCAGTGAACTATCTTCCTTGCACAGCCCTGCAGCAATTTTAGCACTTATGATAAAACACCAGCCAGAGTCCACATTCTGCTCTCTAAATGGCAAGTCACTGCAGAGGAATAACACTTGAAACCATTTCCCTCACCACTTCACAAACATAAGTTAATTTTATGTAGGATCTTAAAGGAAAAGCGTCATCACCAGCGTGGCTTATATCTCATTTGAAGAAGCCTCCTCAACCTGCCTTCCAGGGACTTGTGATTCCCAACATGGACAAACAGTAGAAAGTGGCTAGAAAACGTTCATTCTGTCTTAAGACTGAAAACAGTTTGCAAAGCCTCAATTCTTAAAAAAGTTACCCCTGATTCAAGAGAATGACATCTTTTCAGTAGACTTCAAAATCGGGAAGGATCACTGATCAATCTGACTCCTAGTAAAACACAGGTCAATGGTTTAATCCAGTGAAGCCAGTATCCTGCCCATGCATGCAAAATGAGCCTCCCAATTAGTACTGGTTAGAGCTTTCCAGTGCAGTATCAGGAGATGCTATTTCATTGGCAGTGAAATGTGTCAGTTCCAATTACCATTTCATTTTGAGAAAAAGTATCAGACTACAGATTTCCAGGAGAGGCCAAATGTAAAATTTTGCTTTTCCCTTTTGTGATGGCTTTTTGTATAATTTCTTGGAGGAATGTGTATACAAGCACATCCAAAATTAAATGTTTTGATGCATATTCAGCTTTCACATGAAAATTAAATAAATATGTTTACTCTCCTCTTTGGACAAAATGGAAAACCTCATTCTCACAGTGCCATCAACAAACCAAATACAAGATCATACACAGACAGTAAGGGGAAGACAAATAGGATTAACAGATATATGGCAACATTCATGCAATGTTGCTCAGTTTTATGCAGTAACACCACGTTTAAACCCACATGAGTAAAGGCAGTAAAGACAAAAGCTTGTTATGAGTCCCTCAAAATCTCTTAGAAAGAAACCCTTTGGCTAAAATGCATGTGTGATGTTCAGCCAGAAAAATATTTTCTCCCCTGTATTCATAATGGTGAGATGATGGGAAAGAAATGTCATTTTCGAGACATAAAAAGACTATTTAATCATTGAAAATTCTAATTAATTTACACACCCCATGTCATAAAGCCTTGCTTACAAACATCAAATGATCTTCTAATTATTGAAACATTCTTTAATTCGAGTTGCTTTGAGGGTTTCCCAGAGTGCTCAGACTCTTCCTGCTAAAGAAATTTCAAATTATAACACAGCTGATGAAATGAAACTGCATCAGCTACCCTCCTTTTTGACTGTCTGGGACAATCATAAGGAAGCTTTGCAGTGGAGTGCATTTTCAGGCATAATAGCTACCAAAGATTTTGTCCTTTTTCTATTTTCTTATTTTACCCCTTCACAGTTTATAGCACTACAATTTTCCCCATAGAAACTTCAAAGAATTTTAATTTAAAGAGGAGAAAATAGGGATTTTGGAGGGGAAATTACTATATTTGTATGGTCTTCCGTAACCCTTGAATAAACAATATAAATAACCAAAAATCAAAGCAAACCCAAACAAGCTTAAATACTAGGACTAGACAAGAAGGGGAGGGAAATGTAATATCTTGACCTGGGGTCCAATTTTGAGATCAGCACTGTTCATTAGGTGTCAATTTTAACACTTTTCTGCTGTGTATCGATTCAAAGTTCTCATTTTCTCACTTTCAGCCATAGTGAGTCTGTCCCTACGATAACTCCACGATGCTTTCCTTCCTGAACTGTTACTTTCTAGGATGCTGAGCTCAAATGTGAGGAGAACCCAGTGCTCTCCAACAGCAACACCACACTGGGGCAAGTGTTGCTGATGGTCCCAAGGACAAAGCACATGGCAGAGTGAAGGGACTCGTGCATTACTAAGAACACTCAACTTTGAAACATGCTCTCTCTCTCGTTACAAAATCAAATTTACATTGCTACAGTATCCTTCAATAGTTGCATATTTCTTGTGTTTTGATATCATATCAGGAGACAGTATAATTTGAACAACTAGCAGTGTATTCCTCAGATGGAAGGAAGCAACTTTTAGGGCATACAGGGTCCTGCTACAACAGGACCATATCAAGACATCCAACCCTACATAAACCAAAACAGAACCTATAGATACCTATCTATGTTACAGGCACTGCCTGGAGGTAACTGTGTACCACCCTGTGGAACTAACAGTGGAATGCATGCCTTTTAGACACCCTGAAAATCTCAGCACGGAAGAGATTACAGTTTATAGACATAAATAAAAGCCCAAAGCTTCTTTGTCTGAAAGAGTAATTATCTGTCTGACTTCAGAATTTATGATGTTGCTCATTAGTAGAGTATCTGAGAACATTCCTGTTTCAGTCAGCGGGAACAGAAAAATCTCTGGTACTTCTTGAAACTCCCTACTTAATAGCTGAGCAAACATGTACCTTGCATCCATAAAGATTTTTTATTTCATCTGAGACCAGGTGACTATCCTTTGTTAACATTTGCAAGGACATTAAGGTCCAGTTCAAAACCTGTGCTTGTATTAAGCTGAGGTAGCAACGATATAACATCAATTAATTTGACAGTACAGAGAATGAGCCACAGAGGGCCTACAAACTCACAATGCACTGGTTTTAAATTTCCATTTCTGTTGCCACATTTGCAAATGCCAGAAAACACATTAAGTTCACCTTGATGTTGCAAGGAAGTAAGGCAGAAACTCCTTACAAATGATAATGAGAGCAATAAGAAAGGGCAAACTATGAACTACACCAAAAAAAAGGCAGTATTGCCGCATCTGAACTCATCAGTAACTATTGAAAACCACTCTGGCTACTTGTGGCCATTCATGAAAAGGAGAGAACTATAAGAAGGGGGCAGGCTGACAACTTCCCCTTGGAGTGGGGACCCCCGCATTTTGGTTGGGAGCCTCTCTGACATTTATGCCTCCTACCACTTTATTTCCAATCCTGCTACAAGATGATCTACAAGAATCCCTTATAAAAATAGCTTAGAAATTTAGCAACTTATACCCTATTGCACCAAGTACAGCTCTTATCAGCACCAAGAGTCAAACGACTTGCTGTCCCACACTCCATCTTCAAGAAGCACATCCACCCAAGGGGAGTGACATGGAGGGAACTGTGAGGAGTGAAGGAAGGAACATGGTGTGACTGTGGCAGAGGTAAGCATCAAACTGAACACGTCAAGTATGTACCACAAGCAGACACTGCAAGTTTTGGTGATCCCTCATGCGCCTTGCAAGGAAGTGCTTTGCTGTGGGGGTCCTTGGAAACTCAGGGCGGAATGGGATAGCTTTTTCTCCTGCTTGAGCTGCCCTGTGACTTGCTTAGCTGTGGAAACACCTCCTATCCAGGAAAACCTATTCCAGGCGGTGCAAAATGGGTCAGTTTGTTAACTGAATGTTTTCTGCTTTCCTGGCCACCTGCCACCACAGAAAATGCAATGAGAGATAGGAAACTTCTCAGACATGTGGGAATGACACTTCAAAAGTTATGTCAGTGACTTTTCTCAAAAATACAGAGACTTGTTCTGCTCTTAGCTACATCTGTGTAACCCATTTGACATTTCTTCTACGTTCACCTCTAACACAATGAGGCAGCTAATAAGGTCATTAATTGCTGGACTCTGACTTGTCACAAAAAAAAGGAAGTAAACAAATTGAATATTAGACAGCCCACTACATCAGATGAGATCCTGAGACAAGATCTGTATTGAACACAGATTTTGAGAAGGGAAGGGAAATTCTGTCAGGTTCTTTGGTGAAAAACCCTTTGCATAGTCTCTTGTGCTGGGCTTTGTAGGATGATTTTCTACCAGGCAGCCACATTGTACTCCAGAGACAGTGCATGTACTCCAGAGGGCTGAACTCACGTAAAGACAAATGGGTGAATTAGATAAAATTGTTTTCAGTTTTTTCACATAAGAAATGTGGGCTGGTCTGCACGTGTCAGGGAGCAGAAAGAGCACAGCTACTCCCTGAGCGAAGGTAAGCCAGGAGGGATCTCACAGCCATGCTCATCGTCCCACAGTACCAAGCACAGACCTGGAAATGACAGTCAGGTCCAACCAAGAGTCCTGACCATAGAGCCCATTTGTGCTCTCAGGATCCTGACAGTAAAATATACAGGGGTTTTTTGTTTGTTTTTGGTTTTGTTTTTTGTGTGTGTTTGTGAACTACTTAGGGCATGACACAGGGACCTATTCAAATCAATGCACAGATCTGTGCCAATCCTCAAGGAGGCTCAACAGAGAAATTAAAATGAGCATGAAGCGGCAATAAAATGTACAGGTGCTCCTTAAGTCAGCCCTGTCTGGCTGGGATTGAGATGCTCTGGGTGATCAGTTGAGGAAGTTTATGTCATCTCCACATCCGACTGACAGATTAAACATTTCTGAGAATTCACTCAAGCCTTTTTACATGGAATCACTGAGCAAATTCTTTGTAATAGATGTACTACCACATATACACCGTACTAACGTGGGTCGTAAAGCAATAATCTGACACACCAACTCCTGGAGTCACAGAACGAGTGTGTTGGCTCATCCTTGTTTGAGAATAAATATGTATTATCTTTTTTGTGAGTATTACTGTCATCAGTGATTAATTGGAATAATGAGGCATGACAGTGAGCTAGCAGAGGTTCCTAAAGATGAAAGGTATATCATATCACAGAGAGAAAATCACTAGCCCTTACAAAAGACATTCACTGTCTCTAGGGAAAATAAAAGTAGTACAATTAGAGGCATACAGTAGACATTATCCCCTCCCAGAATATAATTGTGAAGTATGAAAAAATGGTATTTCAGTCAGTGATTATGAAACATTCAGTTCTGACACAGTGGAGATTATTTTCACCAGCCATGATCTGGTATTGCATTTAATATGACATAGTGGCTTAAGGGTACTTAAAGACTATCTGTGGGGTACATGAACATAAATTCAGTCATATTCACACAGGCAAGAGTATGTAGAGATGTGACCCCTCCTTTGCAATCACATAGCTCTGCTTCCTCCTGTTCAAAGAGAAAAAACAGGAGCACATGTTCTTTATAGTTGGTTATATTCATACTCAATCGTAATAATCAAAAGAATAAATAAAACATCTAAAATATACACCAATGATCTTGTTCTCCAGCAGCACGTGATGTTCAAAAGGACTCAGAAACACAGACATCAATCCCATGACTTTCCTTTTCAGCTGATTGCATAATTCCTCTAAGGTCCAACAATAAAATTCCCTTCTTTCCCTGAACCCTGCTGAATTCCTGTGTTTCACAGGGGAATTATGTCTTTTGTAAAAGAAAACATTTCCTTCTGCTACTTCCACATTTGCAGCTTTCAAATCTCTGAGTGTTTGAGGAGGAAAGATAAATAAGAGCATGAGATTTATTTTCCTTAGCTAGACAGAAAGCCTGGTCTGAATGAAAGATTAGGGCTCCAGATGCTCTTAAAAATCACCAGTCACTGTTTTCAATGGACATGCAGCTCTTTTTAAATAAGGGACTATTTCCACAAAGTCCTTTAGCTGAGGACCAATGAAAACTTAACCCTAAGTGTGAGCATCTTCTCAAAACTTCCCTTTACCCTTTTGAGTGGGTTTGACACTCTCCAACCCCAACACCTGCCCTCTTTGCTGACTTCTGCTGCTGAGTGTAATCTAATTTTTCAGCAACACCTGGTGCCAGCCAGTGAGAACACACAGACTGTTGGCAGTCATTAGAGAAGGCTTTTGGAGAGGAGTGTCCCAGTTACTCCACGTGAATGTCAATAGCAGCTGTACATCAACCCACACCTATGTGCTTCTGTCAGTACTATCTCCATCTATCAATTAAAATTGCTGAGTTTTGTGCCAGAAGTCCAAGCCTTGGAGGAAGACTGTGTGAGCTACCAAAGATAAAGAAATCTTGAAAGCTGAGTGCTACCTACCTTCTCTTTATCTAATTGTATCAAGAAAGATTTCAGAGGGAGAGCCTGACTCACTTCTCACACTTGCTAATTAAACTTTGTATCAGCAGTAATTCAGTGTGAATACTCCTCCCTTAAAATGACGTCCAAAGAACCAGTAAAAGACTCTGCAAGACAACTTACTAAGAACATCATGCAGGATTCAACTGAGTAACATTCTCGCAAATAAAAAGAAATGGCCAAACCCAAGGACGGCTTCTTCTGAGATCAGTCCAAAGCCTGGAAATTTAATACGTACCTGGTCCTAAGAAACCCAGGTTACATGCTCAATTTGGGCTCCTGAGGGCATGGACTGCAGCCTTTGCCTTCTCTCCACCTCCAGCAACTGCCTGCACCACTATCTGTTACAGCTGGCCTCATGTTTGCTGTATGGGGAATAGAACACAAAAGTTCTGAGGTTAACCCCGGAATGAAATGAGAATTATAATCCAAAATATCAGTATGGGATGGAGAACCATTTCCTCTAAAGTCCTAGGTAAGACACAGGACTATTTTGAGGAGGCAGAAAGGACACAATCACTGTGCAGGTTGCCCATGTGCTGCCCCCACAGGCCAGGTGGCTTCAATGGCCAGGGCACACTCAAAAAATGCCATGTCTCTTCATCCCACCTTTTCAGCAGCCCAGTCCCACCCAAGCCCTCACAAAAGGCAGGGCACCCACAGAAGAAAGGAATTTGTCCCTACAGCTGCTCAGGTCTGGAGACAGCCCAACCTGAAGCAGCTGATAAGATCACAGTTCTGCTTCTTGCAGAGATGCCTGCCTTTTGCTTTGCTGTGTGAAAAACACAGATGCACTTTCACGCGATCCCAGCGAGTGGTGGATCCCGGGAGGTGTTTCACGTCAGCACAGTCTGCCCATGAATGAGGCTGAGTACGGCATCGGAATAACAGATGTGATGTCAGGTACGCTGCAGCCATCATTAATCAGCTGCAATTATTGTTCAGATACATTCACATCTCATTTGGCCAGCAGCACCAAGAGCATGAAAGGACTCCCTTGGCACACAGTCAGCATTATTTTATTGTTATGGATGAAATAAAGCATAATAGAGCAAGGGAGTATTTGCAAGGAAGAGCCTGAGAGTTGGAGAGGATTAGAGTTTTGTTCCCAGCTTTACCACAGACCTCATCTGTGACTTGGAGTGAATAACTTCATTTTTATCCTTTTATACAATGGGTATTCTTCCTTCTCTTTGTTACTCTTATCAGTTTAGAGAAGAGTCTCTCACAGTGTGCAGGCATCTAACAGCCAGCACACAGGCAACTTAAACCAATTAAGGGCTTTGAGATGTTTCTATAATTGCAAGAAAAAAATCTGCTCTGATAGATTAATGATATTGTTCTGTCTCAGAAACACATTTGCTTGCATATCATTAAGCAAGATTTTTTTTTCCTTAGATATTTTATACGGACAAATATCATGTTAGCATACTGGGAACTAGAAAGATCTGCTGAGTGGGCACCCACATTTGTGAACCAAGTAGATATAGATTGAGAACATCCTTCTGAAGGACCTCAGTTCTTCTCTTTTAGTTACTCATCTCATATACTGAGCCATGGGGATTGGATGTTGAGGCAGAGTGGGAAAACCTGAGGCAACTGAGCCTCCCTTCAGAGAACAGTAGATATCACTTAAATATTTTGCCAGTGTTAAACAGTAGGGCCAAGAAGGCCCTACTGTCTCAGCTGAATGAGAGGGTTGGTCCCATACAAAGGCTGTCTTTACCAGCATGCTTCACAACTGAGCGAGAGCTAAAATAAAACCTTCTGAGCTCTTGATGATTTTTCCAGCAGCAAAATCCCATAGCCTGTCCTTAATTATCACAACAAGCTCATCTTCACTGGGTTTTGGAAAGAGGCAAACTGACTTGCATTTACTGTGTGCTGTTACAGCTCACCACCACTCCAGCACTGCTGAATGTGTGGGTTCTGACTGAGGAGAACACTTTCATTTGAGCCACGAACAGGGGTTCTCTATGAAATAAAACCCTGTAACTGCAAATAACTCCAAATAACTCTTTGTTAACTTCAAAGCCCTGGCAAGAGCTTTGGAGCTCACAAGACACTGAGCGCTGGCAGCTGGGACTATCAGGCTGACAAAGAAGCCTCCTGGACATACTTACCCGTATAAACAAGAAAGGTCAGATCATTCTCCTATGGAATATGATACTGATACCACTTACCCATGGGGTAAATATTCAGTTACACGGACTGGCATGACCCAACCTCTGCGTAGGAGAGTGAAGAGAGCTGTACACACCAGACTCTTCTTTTGTAGACTCTGCAAAGCAAAGCCTGATTGATGTTGTGGCTTTCTAGTGACAGTGCACAGAAAATACACTTGGCCATGCCCTTCTGAAAAGGTGAACATAGCCCTTCACCCTCATGAGAGAGCAATCAACACCTCAGGGCCCTGGCTCAGCTAAACCAGCAGCTGGTGAAAGCCCTGGAAGAGGAGAAAAGCAACTGTGAGCTGCTCCTCCAAGGCTGATGTCTCAGGGACATTTCACAACAGAATGAGGACAACTGAAAAGACTCTGCCTCATCCTATGCCACTGCCTGCCTTGTCCACTGCTGTTCCATGGGCTGGCAGTATGCTGCTCTCCCCCATCCTGCATTCCCCTTCTCTGCGAGGAACTGGTGCAGCTTCCTGGGGGAGCTCAGATAAGAACGGGATCCATAGGGAAGCTGAGTCACACGGAGGTGAGGTGAGCCAGCAGACCTGTAACACAACCGGGTCTCCAGATTATCAGAGGGAAAAAATGTGAAGGACATATTGCAAAATGTGCCTCTCACAGACAGACATGGAGTCACTGATAAACAATCCTCAAACATTGTTGTTCAAATAACATTTGAATCATTCTCTGACTCAGTGATCAATGAGCGATGGGTGACAGAAAGAACAACAGTTAGCTAAGATTAAAGAAAGCAGTGAGCAAAGTGTGGCGTTCCCAGCTTAGCCTTTGGTGAGCTGGGTCAGACAATTACTGAAAAAGTCATTGTTCTGGATAAATCCTCTCTAAAGCTGTAATAGTGGAGCTTACATTAGAAAATGTTCATCAGCTGCTTTGCAGTCAACAGCAATTCTTAGAGTGGGATAGCATTTATAGCTCTGTCCAGTTTCTCCTAATCTTCAAGTGTTTCTCTGGCACTTTTCCATTTTCTTGCTCTTGATTAAAGAGCACTGAGAATCCCTCTCAAAATAGCTGTCAGAATCAAATTACATCTTCTCCAAAAGCAGGAAAAATAAGAAAACGAGAGGAAAACTTAGTTAAACGTTGCTTAGGTGTATCATTCAGGACTTTGCTTGAGGAACTCTTTCTTCAATGAGTTAAAAGTTAAATAAAAAGAAGTTGCTGTCCTGTGGAGAAATCCACACAAAAGGTTGGCTCAGAGCAGTGGTTTCCCATTTGCCCGATAGAAAAAATGAGAGTTTTTCAGTAAATGACTAAACAGATATGAATGTCCATGACAGGAATTACCCATTTCTGTAGTTGCCAAAAATGATCAAGGCATGACCATATAGTTTTTTCATTTTACAGAAGTAGTCTTGTCAAACTGTTTCACCACAGGCAAGCAAGTCTGAATGATTTTTAATTATAAAAAGCCCAACACAAGCAACCACATACCCCCAACCAAACCCAGCACAAGTTTAAACAACCCTCCCCATGGACTTTGGTGTGTATCTCTTGAGCAAAACAAAAGCTGCTGATCTTTGGAAACACAGAATAGAACCACTCCCATTTACATTGTAAGTCATTATGAGAATTAAAAATTACTTGCACAATTAAAAGGGCTGCAAGACCATGTTTTGTACGTTTGGCCAAAGTAGCATCAGAAGTCAGTGGCAAAGCAGGAATTTAACCTGTGAGCACCTGTCCAGCACTCTAATCTCCTGGAAACCTTACCTGCCTGCCTGATGAAGCCAGGGCAAAGTCCAGAAGATACACGAGGGAATCATGACCATACAGGTGAGCCCAGATGCACCACCAGCCACTGCTGACACAAGCTCTGTGGTGATGTGAAGGACGACACCGTGCTCACACCTTGGGTCCTTCCCAAACAGGGAAGGACTGCCTTCAAGGCACCTGCAGAGAGCACAAGCCTCCCAACAAGGCCTTCACCCAAACTGTCCAGAGAAATAACAAACTCCATTTTACAGTAAAAGATTTTTATTTGTCCTAGTGCTATTGTGAACCGATGGAAAAGCTTCTCTCTCCTCACAACACCAGCCTGATGAAAAGCAATAGAGAGCCTGTGACAAGGTGCCAGCCTTTCAGAAAAGGCATTGTGCTACCTCTACTTCTGACAGGGACAGTGAAGAGGGAATCGTGAGCATTTGAGGCTTTAAAAACCACACAATTTGCAAACACAGAGAGGAAAGTGGTCCTGGGGTGAAGCCCCATACCAGGGCTCAAGAGACACGGTGCTTTCCCAGCTACAGCAGCAGTCTCACAGCTGGGCAATCACTCAATCTCTCTGTGCTAAGGCTGGGCTGAGGTGAGAGGAGTGGGAGGTGAGCTCATTTCCCCTTCTCTCCGTTTCCACCCCATGAACCCATAAGAGGTGAGGTGAGGATAAGCTGATGCACGCACACAGGGTGTTTAGATCCTGTAGTGATAAGCACCAAAAAGGTCCCACGGACACAAGAGAAGCAGCTGCCAGACCTGAGCATGCATTCAGACCCCTGCAAGAGCTCACCATGGCTTTTAAAGGACCTGTTCTCTTGGGGCTGATTTGTTTATTCCCAATCCAATATGTTATCTTTACATCGCAAAGTTTATTTCTGAACATGTCAACACACTTCTGAAAAGGTCAGACATATGAGGGCATGCACCCGTGGTGGTGCACAGGGAGGCACAGACACAGCTGCATTCCTGGAAATTACAATTTGGAGGGTTTTCACAGGCAAGTCTGACACAGCAGCTGGGTTGGCAGACACATGTAGGCGAGCCATCATCTCCCCCCTTTTGTTATCACTCGCATTTCATTTCTGTGCTTCGCATGAAAATCCGAAGGTTGCTTCTAAGTATAGGTTTTGATGGCTTTGTTTGAAAGCTTGCCATAGCTCTCAGACATGATAACACCAGCAGGGTGCTAGCTGAACTATATTTATCGATGTATTTCATAAAGGAAAAACTTAAGATGTTTTGAGAAGTTGAGGTCTTTTCTTTTCTTCCTTTCTTTTCCTTGGAGCAGACAACTCAGTTGTCTCCCTGACAAGTAAGATATTATTAAAAGAGGAGACCCAGGACCTGTTTACAGGCAACAATGCTTTGGATAAGCAGCTTGCATTTAAGTGAGACTTGAGAAACATAACAATTCAGGTTTTTGCTCCATTTTTTTATTTCTAAATAAACAAATAAGAAATTCCATTGGTTCTTCTCATCTCTCAGCCTGTAGCTCTACTGTGACACCCCAGCAAAGCCAACTGATGACTGGGGATTGCTGTCTGCTCCCACCAGAAGCAGTGACAGTGCCCAATCAACACCTTTAAATGAAGAGCAACCAAATCTGATTAAAACAGCAAGCCAGTGAAAACAGCCTTTAAAACAATAAAACAGGTGGTATGCTTTTCCAGATGGCAAACATACCCCAGCTAGGCCATGGGTCCTGTGAGGCATCTGGAGAGGGCCCACAGCCACGTGCCTGCTCCTTGCCTCACAAGCCCCTGCACGGCAGGGGACATCTCTTTCCAGGGCTGTGTAATGTCTTGGTCCCCACATTCCCAGCCTGACTGAGAAAGGCAGTGTGGAGGGCAACATAACCAGTGTCACCATTTCCTCCATTAATGCACAGTTCTGCCCCACTCTAGGAGTCCGGGGGAGCAGCAGCAGGAAAGGCTGGAGGAAGTAGCACTGGTATAGCTCTACTTTGGGTCTTCAAGCATAGAAGCAGGACACCTCACCCCCCTCCCCCAGAAAATCAGGGCAAAATTAACATCGGGGGGTCTTCCCTACCACACCCCTGCTTGGCAGCCATGTCCCACCAGGAGGGCAGGATTGGAACAGGAAAAACTCTCCCCGGGAGAGGTGACAGATAAGAGAGTGCTGAAATGCAGGCATTCAACTTGTCTGGTACGTCAGCATGTCAAGGCTACGGCACTGATGAAATGTCTGCAAATGGGCTGGTGAGAGGAGCTGCCTTTAGCACTGTGCACTGTGGTGTTGGTGCATTATCCAGAGCTCCCAAACACTTCCTGGCAGGGGATAACCGAGGGTGTCCATGCTTGCTGCCCAGAGAGCGTGGGACACCCCCAGGCCCATCACTGAGTTCCCCCACGAGCTGCTCTGCTTCAAGCAACCACTCTCAGCATTGCCCACTCCTCACCAGGTATTCTGATGCATGTTTAACATTAGATTCAGCAAATGTGTGAGGAAATAAATTCCATTTACCCGAAGGCAACAAATTACAAGCATAAACATTTGTTTCATTAGCCTTGGAATTTCTCTTTTCCATGTGATAAGAAAATTGACCCCATCCACTGAAAGGAACAATGTAGAAACAGTGGAAAATTAGGAAATTTTTTCACAACAGTATTCTGATTCGCCATCGAGGAAAAGATCCCTCGAAAGTTCAAGTATTTGATAAATCACAGACTAACCACTGAACCATCTGCGGAAAATTTTAAAGATGTACCCATGAAAACATTCATGGTTATGCAGAAACAGATTGTTCGCAATTTCAAACCATTTACAAGCTGTACATAGAATGATTAACTTGGCGGGAGGGAAGGGTCTGGATGGAACCCAGCACTGTGTGGGCAGGAAATGCACCACAGCTCTTCATCTGAGCTGATGTTATTGCACTAACACATATTTGTTTCCACTTCCCACCTCTTGTTCACAAGGGCAGGCTGTGCTGGCCCACCTGGTTGCCCCTGCCATCCCAGCCACACCACCAGTGCTGAATGCTGCCTGTGGAAAAGCATATGCTTCATAAATGCCGGACACCTGACCTGATGCTCACTGAGTTTTTGCTTTGTGTGAGGATGGAAAAGGGGTCCACGGACCCACAGTGACACACAAGATGACAACAGCAAGAGTTCCCAGATCAGTCAGTCACATTACATGCCTCTAAATCACGCCTTTAAGTTGCAACACGTAAAGTTAGGAAACCGTATGGAAGATGCCATATCTTAAACCTGATGAATCTCCACCTGAAATCAAAGTTGACAAACCCGTTAGAAATACAAAAACATATCTACATGCTTTTCTTTATACACAGCTAAAAATACTCCTGACTTCAATGCAACTATTCAGCTGTCACAAAATCATTTGGGGGGGCTACAGATTTATTCTGCTGAATGCTGTTCAACCCTCATTATATTCCACCTCCTAAATGATCATCTCTAAAAATGGGAGAAAATTATTTCTGAAAATTTTATCCTTCTAGAGTATGGGCATTTCATAAATACATATTGCCTGTCTATGGTCAATGACAGCTCACTCCCTTTTAAAGTAATCCCTATCCCCCAGTCCCCAGTTTCTAAGTATAGCACACATCCTCAGACATTTAAAGAGTGAGACTCAATATTTGCCATCATTTCAGACTTATCTTTGGCAAACAAGGAATTGACTCCAGTATAATCCCCAAAAGGAATATATCTGTCCTTCCAAAATCCACATTCAGCCTGGCTGCCATTGTACTAAGAAATTCAGGTCCAAATCACATGGTGGCAATCTTAAAAATTGCATTTTAACCTTGAGTTCACTCTCAGTTTATCTTTTAGAGGATCCTGTAGAATTAGCACCAAAAGAGTTTTTACACCAAAAAGAAACAGAAGCAACAATAAGGTAACTTGTTCTTCTCCACAATCAGAAAATCTGTAAATGCCAGCATTCTCAGAGCTGAAGGGGGTGTGAGGGGTGATGAATATATATGTCTGTGTACCCATCTATCTATCTATCTATCTATATCTGTCCAGGTATAAAATCCCTCTCTACTACTGCTTAACTGCATGACTACACAGAAATCATTTTACCTATTTGTGCCTCTCATTGACCACAGAAAATGGGGGAAAACAAAGCTTGCTTACAACCAAATTGATATTGTTTGGGATTAATTCAGCAGCATATTTGAGACTGTTTAAACGAGACAGTTTAAATTAAGAGAACTCCTGCTCAAAAGAGCTCTCTACATCCATGCCTAAGGAGACACTGGGCAAGTGGGAAAAAACAAAAAGGGGCATGAGAGGGATGGATGAAACCACAATAAAATGATAAAGCTGCAGCAAGTGTTACGGTGCATCATTAAAATTAAATGATGAACAGATCTTAGCCTCAGAGGGTGTCATTAAGCTCCACCCAGTTTAATGGATACAGTTGTTTCCATAGCAACAAATTATTTTCAATAAAAAGTTAAAACCACAAACACAATAAAGCCAGGCAAAGATGGGACATATACAAAATATGGGATGGGACTATAAAAGTTTTATCACTTCTTGTTGGGCATAACCTGCATAATTCACCTGTGCTTCTGCTGCTCATATGTATTGTGGTCATGGCTGTAGAATTTTACAGTCTCCTCACAGCTTGGCAAGTTCTCTATTGATTTGTCCCTTGCAAACACACCGAGGGGAAATGTGAAAGTGCTAAATCACAGAGGCACTGTGTCTCACCTCACAAGCTGTAGCCACGTGGATGAATGACCTTAAGCTAAACAGGATTGTGGGATTTGCCTCTTTTTGCAGGTCACTTTGTGCTGGATCAGTGTCTACATTTGTTGGTCTTGGTCAAACAGAAAAGACAGTCACCAACAGAGATCTCATCTACTGGGTGGGTGATGCTAAGATGCTGTTGCCTGGGAAGTTTGCTCCAAGCATTGGAGGAGCAGAGCCAGGAAGGCCCAGGACATCTGTTTCTGTGCTTTCAACAGTACAAAACAGAAGATCCGCCACAGGGCATTGGCAATTCAGCTTGTTAAGCATCATCAGCAATTCACAGCACAATAACCTCTTGGTGGGCACGAGAGGACTGTAATGGCCTAGAAAGTGTGCCCAACGCCATCAGGTAAGGCCCTCCACAAGGTGTGCAAAAACTCATCACTGGCAATATTCTGCTTCAGCAAGAATTGGTTTGCTCACTTTTAAACGTGATGGCTTCAGGAAATTTTGAGTTTAGATTTGTTAGACTGCTCTGAAAGCTGACTTCAAGACACGTGCTCACCATACGTGGGATAAATCCACTGACTCTTGGATCTATGAAAGGGGAAGACTCAGAATTCAATCCCCAGACTTTTTTTTACCCACATAAGGAGCACATATGTGCTTTGCATGCTTCCAGCAGGAGTCTTACCAGGTACCTCTCCAGAAAGGATCATGATTGTTTCTCAGCAACTGTTTCAGAAGGGGAGGGCAAAGCACAGCTCTCAGAATAGCAGAGTAATAGGACTTTCACCACTGCAGCCCAACCCAATGCCACCATTATCCTCAGCAGTCCCTCAGGGTGGTTCTTCAAGCCACAAAGATGCCAAAAGTTCAAAAAACATCTAGATCCAGCACTCTCATTTCGGAACATGTTAGTGCTGGAGCCCGGACAATAATGAAGACTCAACACCCCTAGCAAAGGCAGTGTGATGGAATTTAAGTGTATTCAGTGCTTGGTAGGATCAATCCTCGGTGCATTGGTGCTGCAGGGAAGAAAAATTATAAAGTCTACATGAGCAAATGGCTCAGTGCCTAGAAGCGGTCTGGAGAAGTACAACATAACTGGTTAGGTTGTTAAAATATTCTCTGTTACACTTTTGGCTTCTGCAATTATCTCTCTCAAACAAGATCTCTCAGTCAGAACAGACCCAGGAATATCCCCAAAAAGCAGTTTGTCCACAGCCTTCCTGTCCGAGGTGTTAAAAACATTTACAACACAGGTATGGGCTTTTACCTTGTAATCCCCTCGGCAGTCAGTGCTGCTCGTGGATGCAGTCAGCTTATGAATGTGCTGCAAGGCCTTAGAGTCTTTCCCAAGATCTCCCAGAGTCATCTGCTGGAAAAGTTGATGCCTTACTTCTGAGCTCACACAGACAAGCCTATATGACCTAAATTTGGGCACGAAGTACAATTATAGTCAGGCAAATAACGGATAATTTGGGAAAACTGGGAAAAAAACCTGAAAATTGAAGGAGAAAAAGAACCTGAATGTGAAAGCTCAGTCAGGTTTTTCCTTCTGTTTAAAATAACCTTGTTTGACAAGACTTTGGTTTGTTCCCTGGTTATGGAAGCCCGTTGTTTATTTATCAACTTGAAGATGGGGGGAGCAATGTTAATTTATAAAAATGACCCTGGTCTCTGCTGATACTATTCTGTGATCATGCACATGGGAAATGATAGTTGTATGTCCCAGTTTTCTTAGACAGAAAAACCACTATGGGCTTCAGGAAGGAAATGTAATTTTTTTAATGACCTGATTTAATAGATAAATGTTTCTTGAGAACCTCATTAAAAAAAATAGAAACAGCAGCAGGTCAAAGAAGCCATCTGCAAAACAAATATAACAGGTCAGATCCTTCATAAAATAGATGCAACTTCTGTAATTTCAGAAGACCGACCCTGTATTTGCAAGAGCCCCAGGGCAGAGTCCTGCCTGCCTCTCATGTGATCCATACAAGCTCCCTGCTGATTTCCCTGTGACTGCAAAATACCAAGCCAGGTGGAATCTGGGCTTTCTGTATTTGCCTAGAAGGGAAAGTAGTTCTTGTAAACCTGCCTAGTGAGCGACAGCTGCTGGATTGTGATCATCTAACCACCACCCAGAGATAAATCTGTTACTCTCTGGAGCATCGGACAAATTCCTCCTTGTTGGGAGGATAAAAGGAGCTTCCCTTTCACCGGATGAGGCTGTCACCCAACATAATTGTGCTGTGTTAGTCCTCATGTTAAGACTGGTCACCACTGGGTGCTGAGATATATTGAACAGCTCAAGTGAGGCTCCTCCATCTCACAAGTACTGGGGGGCCGTGCTGGAGCTGCAATGCAGAGACTTGGGAGGCCTGAGAGCAGACTTTGCCAGGAAAGGCTGAGACAAGAGAAGTACTGAATCCTTTAGTCTTTTCAGTGTTCTTCATCACAGTATCACCATTCAGCAGTAGCCCTCCTTCTGCTGCCAATGCAGGTGTAGAAATGCCCTTGTTGCCCCTCATACCCTTCACCAATGGTAACTCCAGATGAGGCTGGGCCTGCCTGTTTCCATCCCTGCAAGCCCAGGATACTTCTATGTGCTTCTATATTTCTCCTCAATGTCCTGTCCCCTTTTCCAACTCTTCTTAGTGCTGGTTTCGTTCACTAAACTGAGTGAGGGGTTCCCTGTTCAACCAAGGCGACATCCTGCCATACTAACTCATCTTATTGCACATAAGCAATGGACCATGCATCCCAGGAGAGCCCAAAATAGACTGCAGTACTGGTGGTTTTCCTGGGTATGCTTCTCCACTGGTTAAAAGCCGTCTGTGTTAAGGAGCAATCACTGGTTGTATATGCTCTCACAGAAGAAAAGAACTCCCTCTAGTCAGGGAGAGTTCAAGTTTCTCCCCTAAAAACCTTATAAATGTAGCAATCCCATGGACAGAACATAATCGCTACTTTGAGGCCTCTCCATCCCTAAGTGGGGAAAAAATGCTGCTTCCTTCCTTGACAAAGGACTGGTAAAACCTGCCCTTACTTCATTTACAGGAAAGGCGATGCAGTTGTATTCTGTTGAATCATATCACAGAATCATAGAATACCGTGTTGGAAGAGGACCTCAAGGATCATCTGGTCCAGCCTTTCTTGGCAAAAGCACAGTCTAGACAAGATGGCCCAGCACCCCGTCCAGCTGCATCTTACAAGTGTCTGACATTGGGGAATCCACCACTTCCCTGGGGAGATTATTCCAAAGGCTGATTGTTATAATAGCAAAAAATTTTCCTCTTGTGTCTAATCAGAATCTCCCCAGGATTAACTTGTACCCATTACCCCTCACCTTTTCCATGCGACCTCTTGTAAAAAGGGAGTCTCCATATTAGCCACCCATTAAACACTGGAACAACAGAGCAACAGAGACACCTGTGAGTTGTCAGTGACATCCTTTGCCCCAGCTGAGCTGATGGATCACAGTATTTGTAGCAGGCAAAAATGAAAATAGCTATAGCTAAATCCTCCCCGATCCTAGTCATTGTACTTCTAGAAGTGCTTACAAATTATGTCGAAAAACAGATGCCTGAGGTCAAGTAAGTGGCCTTGGTTTGTTGTTGTACACAAGGCTTTGACATAAATCCCATGTAAGACATCAAATGGGCAGAGCTGTGCCCTGTGAGGGGACTTCTGCAGCGCTGGTGCAGTGACTCAGCCAGCAGCAGTGGCCTGCAGCACTGCTCTGCTGTGATGCTTGAATCTCAGCTCTGCTGGCTGCAGTCAGGGCTTCAGCTGTGGATGCAGCAGACCTCAAAAACACTTGACAGCACAGACAGGCTCTTTTTTTTACAAGGAAGAAAGAGCTGACCTGCAAGGAAGGGAACAGCTATCAGCTGGTTTTATCTTGACCTGGTTTGATCTCATCAGAAACATGAGGATAATTTACAAAGAAATATGTATCAGCAAGCTTAGAAGATGGAATATATATAGCCAAGGACTGCAAGAGGACTAGGAGGGGTGATTTTTCTTTAGTTCCTCTGTATATGATCAATGTGAATATTTTCCTAAGTGTTTTAAGAAGTATATGTTACATGTTTTTCCAT